>NW_028280889.1:677500-692500 GCF_059751285.1 Brachycentrus maculatus
TGCTCCAAAACCATATTGTGATAGTTTAGAGACAAATTCAACCATCTTGTCTGTAAGAAAACTCATCTGCCTTCTATAGTATTCGGAGATTAACCCTCTAAGTAGTATTAAGATTTTTTTCTTTATTATATGTATTAGTACAAAATACAAAAAAAATAGTAAGTTAAAGTCTCGATAAATTGCAGAAAAATGTATATATAAATATAAACATTTTTGTGCAATTTTGAAATAGAAATTACTCATCGGGAATATTATATGTATATATGACTTTGCATGTTATATGTTTTGAAAAATAAAAAAAATAATACATACGTTCATATATATATATATATATATATATATATATATATATATATATATATATATATATATATATATATATATATATATATATATATATATATATATATATATATATATATATATATATATATATATATATATATATATATATATATATATATATATATATATATATATATATATATATATATGCAATTGATAAAAACATCGGACCCAAAAATAAATAGGAACAAAATGATAGTACAAATTTTTATGAAACTTTGCCACAATGGTTTTGTGCCTAAAGAAGCAAAGGATTTTCCATATTTTATATGAAAAGTTGATTGACAGAAAAATATGACATACGTGTGTGACGATTGCCTTGGATTGGCATGTGCTTTTGTCCATATTTCTTCGGATCGGAGCTCTTGGTCGGTGCGTGAACACGTTGCGCGTAAATTCGATCACGCTAAACTGTCGTAGTCGTTTTCATTTTTCAAAATCGGACTTCCCGTGAAATCCCGTGTAGTGGACAAACGCCCTTTCTCTGCTTCTATTACCAACCCCATAAATTTGTTTAACTATTCATTCTTCATTCAATCGATTCATACCTGAAAGGGTTGATTGAGAACGAGAAAGTTTAAATGTATACACGACGTGTGGTAACAGACTGGCTCGTACCACAAAATGATATTAATTATACAGTAGTATAATAACTGTTGTGACTCCAACATCACTCTACATTGTGAATTACAATATACATATCGACTTTTTACGCAAAACGTTACTGTCATGTACTAAGATGGAAGATAAAAGACCTTTTATTCGTATGTAACAAAACTAAAATGTTACGTTATATTCGTATTTCGTTTGCCTCCGTAGCGTAATGGTTAGTACGCTCGACTACCGTTCTGTTCGATTCCCAGGGGAAGTCAAATAAATATAAGTGATTTTTTTCACTCAAAATTTATTCAGTCATACTCTGGACAGGTACCAGAAGCGGAGGGCTGATAATCTTTCCTTCATATGTTAACAATCAAGATAACACTGCGTTTGCAGTGCCCTATGCACCATTAAGGTGCGGAAAAGGAAATGATTTTTTTATATTCGTATGTTAAAAACGCTTAAATATAACGTTATTTTCGTATGTTACAAAAGTTAAAGTGTTACGTTATATTCCTATTTTACAAAAGTTCAAGTGTTATATTATATTCCTAAGTTACAAAAGCTTAAATGTTACATTATATTCATATGTTATAAAAGCTTCAATGTTACGTTATATTCGTATTTTTTTTCTTTATTTTAAATCATTTTGCATTTCGCAATAGATTATATTTACAAGTACAAAATTCGTACGTTATAAACGTGTCAATATTACTGTTTTATTCGTATGTTACAAAAGCTTGAATGTTACGTTATATTCGTATTTTTTTTCTTTATTTTAAATTATTTTTCACTTCGCAATATATTATATTTACAAGTACAAAATTCGTACATTATAAACGTGTCAATATTACGGTTTATTCATATGTTACAAAAGCTTAAATGTTACGTTATATTCGTATTTTTTTTCTTTATTTTTAATTCTTTTGCATTTCACCATGTATTAATTGCAAGTACAAAATTCTTACGTTATAAACGTGTCGGTATTACGGTTGTATTCATGTATTGCAAAAAACTTAAATGTTGAAAATTGTATGTAATGTTATAACTCCTAAGTAGAGATGATATAGATTTCTGAACGCACTGAAATATTGAAAATGACTACTGTATTTCAAGTTACATTAAACAATATATTAATTTCGTAAAATACTAGTTCACATTCTTCTTCATCTTCTTCTTTTAGGACTAGGTCCTGTCATTCTCGGGTTGCTCCTGGGAGGTGGAAGACCAGCTATCCTTCCATTCCATAAAACTACATACTAAATTCTTGTAATACCACATCATATTACATTAAATTTTAGCTTCTTTAGACTAATCTTTAAAAATACTACATAGTTCTCATTACATAAAACTAAATACTAATTTTTCGTAAATACCATATCAAAATACATGAAATTTTAGAGTCTTCAGACTAATCTGGTAAAATACTAGTTCACATTACATAAAACAAAATACTAATTTCGGATAATACTCTTTGACACTAAGACAAATCTCGTATAATGCTGGGCACACACATGAATAATAAAGCAGATGGAATTATTTAATGCGATAAGCTTTACGCTTTCGTACAATACACAGGGTCTACTTTCGAGTAAACACAATTCAGGTATTACCGGCAGGCCTGTGGTGAGCGGTGGGGGGATTATGGACACAGCTGGAAGCGAACGTAAGCCTTAACGACGATTATTTCTTGGCAGAACTAGTCAAGTATTTGTTCATTGTCTTTGTACGTAAGATCATAAATAGTAAATATTTTAACGCTTTGTATCGAAGATCGAAGATGTAGCGATATTTCTATCTTCACATACATCAACTACAAGTTTTGGAATTTTTTTTATTTATTAACTTAGTAAATAGAAAAACTTTTTCAGTCATCCTGTGTGTATATATATATATATATATATATATATATATATATATATATATATATATATATATATATATATATATATATATATTGTATATATATGTAGACACACATCAAAAAATGGAAATACGACCTCAGTGAAAGTGCCTTAGTTTTGAGATATTTGTACATTTATGAATTTCCCGAAAATCTACCCCTTCGATCAGTTTTCTATGTGCCACTTCTTAAAATTTTCATTTTTTAGGATTCTAATTTATGTTTCACAATAAAACAAAATTAATGTCACATAAACATTTTTCACTTTACCAAATGAAAACAAGTGTTTACATCGGAATTCCAAATAAAGTATTCTATTTCTTATTTATATTAATATATTAATTAAGATATATTTAAATATATCTTCAAACTAAAGAAAAATTTAACTTAGAGATAACAAAAAAATTACAAAAGAACTTAAATTATAAATTGAAGACATTTAAATGCTAAAAAATAAATTGAATGCTCTATGTTCATCGAAAAAAAAATTCAAAGAAGAATAAAAATAAGTTCCATCACTCTCAAACAAAATATAAGTGTTGGTCCCTCTCCAAGCACAAGAGCTTAGTTGGAGAGAACAGCTTAACTAATTGTAAGATTGTCTGAAGTTGAAATGTCTAGAAAATTAATTCAATTATTTAACAAAAAAAATGTAACTTTATTAAATAAATAAAATACCAGGTATCACTAAAGTGACCATACGTCCCGTTTTGAACGGGACCGTCCCGTTTTTACATAGCCTGTCCCAATATAAAACAACTTTTTTTTTTTCATTTTTATAAAATTTATTCCTCTTATTTTCTTTATCAATTCCTTTCTTTTTAATAATACATAAAAACTATGAAAAAATACGTATTTTCTTGAATATCCATACTATAAGGTTAAAATTGGTAAATGTCCCGTTTTGGAGACAAAAATAAATGGTCAGTTTAGGTATCACCCAAAATTAAGTGCTTTGCCAATAAATTTAAAAAAAAATAAAAATAAAATACTTAAAATGCATTTGTTGATGTCAACCATTTCCATATTTTTTTAATATAATTTTATTACGGTGAAGAATCCTTGAGGTAGTTTTTTACGAAAATGGCGCTGTATAAATTTTCCAAAAATTTTATTATCACGAGAATATATATCATGTTTATAAAATTCCATAGGAATGTTGTGCGTTAAGATTTTTTACTATTTCCACGAATCTATAAATCTGGAATATTAGCGGAAAAGGTTTCCATTATTCGAATTCCCCAAAATCTCTCTCTCGTATTCCTTATTATTAAGAAGTTTCACTCCTTTCCTTATATGGATGCTGCATGCGAAACTTTAATTATCTTTGACTTATGTTTTAATTATAAATCAAACACAGATTTTTTGAGTCTACTAAGCTGTATCCAAGATTATGATTATGGTTTTTGAAAGAGAAGAATGCAGATCTGAATGTGAAATATTGGTAAACGGAGAGATTTCGGAACAGGTAGATGATTTCGTGTATTTGGGTAGTATGTTTTCTAGGGATGGAAAGATTGATAAAGACATAGAAAGGAGAGTGAATGCTGGGAACAAAGTGAATGGTGCACTGAAATCAGTTATAGCAAATAAAAACCTATCAGCGGAAGCTAAACTGGCAGTGCACAACGGAGTCCTGGTTCCAACTCTAATGTATGGAAGTGAAACATGGAGTTGGCAAAAGAAGGATGAAAGTAGACTGAATGCAGTCGAAATGCGATCTCTCAGAAGAATGTGCGACAAAACGATGTATGATAGATGTACGAATAGTGAAATAAGGAAGGAATGCAAAGCTGAGATAAGCATTATCGATAAAATTAAGAAAGGTGTGTTGAGATGGTTTGGACATGTAGAACGAATGAGTGAGGAAAGAACGGTAAAACAAATTTATGAGGCGAATGTTAGCGGGAAAAGAAGCAGAGGAAGACCGAGAAAAACATGGCACGATCAGGTATGCCAAATACTTGAAAGTGGTCAGGTTAGGAGTCGTAACAATCGGCGGGTATGTATGAGGAGATGCATGAACGTGGAAGAGGCGAAGAATGTTTGCAAGGACAGAGTGGTGTAGCGCTCTATTCTCTCTGCCTACCCCTGCGGGAAAGCGGCGTGATGGTTAGTTAGTTAGTCACTAAGCTGTATTTTATTAACAAAAACAGATAAAAATTATATCGTGACAATTGTTTCGCCTTGTTAGGGCATTATCAAACGAATGTGAAGATCAAATGGACTACGGTCCTTATGTAGCTATACAATTCTAAGTGACAGTTTTAACACGTGCAGCAATAATTTATGGGAGACAACAGTAGCTAATGGGGGATGTAGGTATGTACCCTTATATTTATTTTCTGGGAAAGGAAGAATTTATTGACATGGCAATATTTTTGAGAATTAATATTTTAAAGCTTAATACAATTGTTGGTAATATTATTTTTAAGAATTTATATATGTAAATGTAATTATTAGTTTATCAATAACGCATCAATAACAAGGCGAAACAATTGTCACAATATAATTTTTATGTGTTTTTGTTAATAAAATGCAGCTTAGTAGACTCAAAAAATTTGTGTTTGATTTATAATTAATACATAAATTAAAATGGAGTTCTACAAATTTAACGCCAAATCAATAAAAAAATAAAATAAAAAAATCTTTGACTTACCTTAGTTTAAACCAACATTGTACCTTTTTTATAAAAGGTCAAGGGATCTTGCATTCCTTATGTCACTGCGACTATATTAGGTCTATTGTGACCTCCCTCTGTGTCATTGCTCACTCTAAGAGACCTACGCAAGTCATGTACGTCACGACCTGTCTTTGTGGTAGGAGCTTCACCTTCTCGGAGTCCAGTAGTGGTCCCCCAAGGATGTGACTTCGTTTGCGAGCGACAGTTACAGAGAATGTGGATGGGTGTTTCGTTATCCTCCATACAAAATCTGCAGACTGGGGAGTCATGTACTAGTTCAATTTTTTACATATCGCACACTCCTTTTAACAACGTCAAATATCAAAAATCTTCAATACTGCTTTGTCCATGTTTACGGAATGCCCAGAAAATGTATTAAGTATATCCCAGCAAAAGCGGCATATTTTTAACTTAATATTTACCCGCTGCAGGACAGAAAGTGTTATTTTTGCATTTTGAAGAAAAGGTATTGTTTAATTAGGTCTTTAAATATACTAAATATTTTTCAAATGGAGAAAAAACTTTCAGGTTTTACCTAAAAAGATCTGTTGCACAGTAAAAAGTTCAATAAGTGGCTTGAAATTTATTTTTAATACGTTTTATTATATTTTTTAACTTTAAAAACGATATCCTAAAAAATTAAGTTTTTTGACATTATCAAACACTGACTCAAAATATTAGCAAAATGTCCTTATATACTAACAATAATTGCTATGATTAGGTCTTGGGGTCCATATAATGGTGGGTATTTCAGTGGGCTATTTTCAATTATTTTGATATATGACGTTGTTGAAAGGAGTGAGCGATGTGTTTCCTAAGTCTGCAGTGTCCTGTCAAGGTCCTGGTTAGAATCCTTATTTGTTTCCTGTTAAGCTTTTGGTCTACCCTTACGACTCTAGCCGTACGCGTATAATTTGGAGGTGATCTTGTACTTTAAATTTATATCGATTATGCGTTCTACTTGAACACACAACTCAATAACAATACAACAAACTTGGAGCAAGTTGTTATACAGATAGTTCAAAGTTTCAAACATTCCTCATCTAGATTGTAAAGGTTTACATCAACACGGTGGACCAAAACTCGTAGTGTAAACACATTTTTTTATTAGAAATTATTATTTATTTAATTTTATAATTTATATATATATATATATATATATATATATATATATATATATATATATATATATATATATATATATATATATATATATATATATATATATATATATATATATATATATATATATATATATATATATATATATATATATATATATATATATATATATATATATATATATATATATATATATATATATATATATATATATATATATATATATATATATATATATATATATATATATATATATATATATATATATATATATATATATATATATATATATATATATATATATATATATATATATATAAAACCCTTTTCCGCACCCCAGTGGTGCATAGGGCACTGCTTCATATAAACGCAGCGTTATCTTGATCGTTTACATATGAAGGAAAGGTGATCAGCCCTCCGCTTCAGGTACCAGTCCAGGGTAATATTGAATAAATATTACAGTGAAAATATCACTTATATTTATTTGACCGAACCCGGGACCTCAAGAACGGTAGCCGTTTACGGTAACGGTTTAATTTTACTTGTTTAATATTGTAATAAAACTTAATATTTTTACTCAGTTTCTCATCAGCAACATGGACTAAATAAACTAAATAACCGACGCCGCTCAGGGGTATGCAGAGAGATGATAAGGTGATCACTTAAGCAGCCTATTATAGATCATAAGCCCCGTAAATACCCAGACTTACATGTTCTTCTTCTATTTTGAGATTAAAAAATCTTATTCTTCCAAATAATATATGCATATTACAATGATCCACAAAGTTTTAAATATTCAAAATATTATATTTTTAAATTTTCTGTCTCCTGAGAAGTGTGGTTGTCAATAATGGGTAGAATTGGTGAACGTCACACGTGTGTAAAGTGATCACTTAAACCAGCCTATGACGGTCGTCAGCCCCGTAAATGCCCAGACTTCCATATTCTTCTTCATCTTTGATGAGATATCAAAAAATAATATTCATCTATGTTCGAACCCTTTTCCACACCCCAATGGTGCATAGGGCACTGCATCATATAAACGCAGTGTTATCTTGATCGTTAACACACGAAGGAAAGGTGATTATCCCTCCGCTTCAGGTACCAGTCCAGAGTAATATTGAATAAATATTAGTGTGAAAAAAATCACTTATATTTATTTGATCCCCCCCTGGGCATTGAACCCCGGACCTCCAGTACGGCAACCGAGCGTGCTGACCATTACACTACGGAGGCGGACATCTATATTCATCATACGGATTCATCTATACACACCCAAAATGTTGTTATCACAAATTTATATTTGACAACACCCCTAAGTGGTGAACCACCGTGTACATTGCAAGTTAGGTTAGTTCGAAACAATGATTCTTCTCGTTATCGGAGTGAAATTATGTCCTAACTGAGTGAGATACACTTTCAATTAGTTTAGGTGTGGTCATAGAATAATTAATTTTCCGTACCTACCTACATCATGTTGCGTTCACATGGTTGCTAGATTAATTCAATTCCGAACTTCGAACCGCTAAATTACGTTTTAATGAGAACCATCCATTGGAAACACATCGCAGGGCCAAACAAACTCGACAAAAAACATGTTGTATCATGATTTGTTGACCAGGGGTTGAAAACTAACCAACTAACTAACCATCATGCCGCTACCCCGCAGGGGTAGGCAGAGAATCGAATGCCACACCACTCTGTCTTTGCAAACATTCTTCGCCTCTTCTACATTCATGCCCGACGATTATTACGACTCCTGACCAGGCCGCTTTCAAGTATTTGACATACCTGATCGTGCCAAGTTTTCTTCGATCTTCCTCTGCTTCTTTTTCCAACCACATTCGCCTCATAAATTTGTTTAACCGTTCTTTCTTCACTTATACGTTCCACATGTCCAAACCATCTCAACACACCTTTTTTTTATTTTATCGATAGTGCTTATCTCAGCCTTACATTCTTTCCTTATTTCATCATTCGAACATCTATCAAACATCTTTTTGCCACACATTCGTCTGAGGGATCGCATTTCGACTGCATTCAGCCTGCTTTCATCTTTCTTTTGCCAACTCCATGCTTCGCTTCCATACTTACTTATATATATACATATATATATATATATATATATATATATATATATATATATATATATATATATATATATATATATATATATATATATATATATATATATATATATATATATATATATATATATATATATATATATATATATATATATATATATATATATATATATATATATATACATATATGTAATGATATCTTTCATCTCATCATAGATATCTCTAGTGAAATTCTATTATCAGAAACTCTTTCATTTGTATATGTATAGTTCCTTATCCTGGAATATAATCACATACTCCAACATACATGAAAAACGCAACATATTATTTTCATTTTTATTTTTTTATTTACAACATTACGGATTTTCATCAATTAGGAGTTATTTTTTATTTAATTTTTTGACATAGCATCTCGTTTCAATGGTGAGATGTCAAAAAATAATATAAAAAATTACTCTTAATTAGTGATAATCCTGATTTGTGAAAACGTATTTCAACAAACGCAAAATTTAAAATTAATAGTAACATGGAAGTACTTTGATTCTGGTTTAATACTAATAAGTATTACTAGAAAGCTCTAAGTGAGTGACTGGTATTATTTTTTGACATCTCATCAAAGATGAAGAAGAATATGGAAGTCTGGGCATTTACGGGGCTGACGACCGTCATCGGCTGGTTTAAGTGATCACTTTACACACGTGTAACATTCACCAATTCTACCCATTATTGACAACCACACTACTCAAATTCTTGGAAGTTCTTTATATATGAACCAATTTAGAAACCTTGTTCTTGAATCACTAGAACTTCACTAGAGACATCTATTGGTGAGATGTAAAGAAGCTTTTTACTAAGCAGAAACTCTTATATTAGTATGTGAGGTCCAAATCCTGGATTATAATCACACACATGAGAAACGCCAGAAAATACCATTTTCATTTTTATTATTTAAGCTTATAATTTGACCAGATATTCTTCTTCATCTTTGATGAGATGTCAAAAAATAATATGAAAATAACTCCTGTAATTGGAGATAATCCAGATTTTGTGAACAAGTATTTGGACACACTCAAAATGTTGAGTGACTGGTTTCTAGGAGAGACAAATCTATAATGAACTTGCCAGATTTTGCGGGTATGCCAACGATTGAAGCTATATTAATGTCACCAATATGTTACCAACGTACCCACATTCCTTGCAAGCATATTTATTTGTTTTCTGCTAGCGTATCCTACTTGCGACGTTTCATTTCGTGCTCAGCACAGTTTAACCTGACTTTAAACTACATGGACGGGGTCCAAGAGTTGGGAGAATGTAACGGAAGCTGTAAAGTTCAGGCCATGCACTTGTCTGTTCGTAATACTTTGGGAGAACCTTCTGCCTCGAGCCGCGATGGTCTCCGCTGGACTTGAGAACTTTCAAACTCGTCCCTCAAACGTGTATAATATAAAATTGTAAAAGAAAAACTATTTTTAATGTTTTTTTTTTTTTTTTTTTTTTTTAATGTTATTTTTTGACATCTCTACGTAGGTGAATAATATGAAAAATAACTAAGGATATTTTCTGGCGTTTCTCATGTATGTGATTATAATCCAGGATTCGGACCTCACATACTAATTAAAAGGGTTTCTGATTGATAAAAAAATTCTTTTCATCTCACCAATAGATGTCTCTAGTGAAGTTCTAGTGATTCAAGAACAATGTTCATATATTTAGTTGGTTGGCAAATTGGTTCATATATTGCTCACTCCTTTCAAGAACGTCATGAATCAAAAAACTTGATTTTTTAGGAGAACGTTTTTAAAGTTTAAAATTATAATACAATGTATTAAAAATAAATATCAAGCCACTTGTTGAACTTTTTACTGTGTAACAGATCTTTTTAGGTAAAGTCTGAAGGTTTTTTCTCCATTTCAAAAATATTTAGTATATTAATAAGTAAGAATACTTTTTCTTCAAAATGCAGAAACAATACTTTCTGCCCTGTAGCGGGTAAATATTGAGTTGAAAATATGCCTCTTTTGCTGGGATATAGAACATTTTCTGGACATTCCGAAAACATGCACAACTGAAAATTGACGATTTTTGATTTATGACGTTCTTGAAAGGAGTGAGCGATGTATAGAACTTTCAAGAAATTAAACAGTGTTGTTGTCAATAATGGGTAGAATTGGTGAATGTTACACGAGTGTAAAGTGATCACTTAAACCAGCCTATGACGGTCGTCAGCCCCGTAAATGCCCAGACTTCCATATTCTTCTTCATCTTTGATGAGATGTCAAAAAATAGTACGAAAATAACTCCTGGAATTGGAGATAATTCAAATTTTGTGAACAAGTATTTGGACACACTCAAAATATTGTAGTTAACTAAATGTATGCAACGTTATAAAAAAAAACTTTTTAAGTAAATGCACCTCCTTTTTAACGCCGTGCGCATAACGCTGCAAAACAAAGGAGTTGACCTAATTGACGATATCCGGTATTGAAAGGAATAGAGCAGGGGTGTGAGTCATTAACGATTATAATGCAAATAAATACAATATAATACAAAACTATATTTTATTGTCACTTGAAAACTAGTGACCTTAAAAGTCGAATTATTGTTCCCTTTGTGACATTCTCATCCTTCCAAATCGTGTCCAACCCGATCATATCGTTCTTAGCCATTAAACTATTATAACTCCACAAATTGGGAAATACGGATATAATTAAGTCCTCGATCAAGTTATTAAATCACCAGCCGATTGGATTGATCCAGTTTGCAACTTCCGGTTCGAGATGAGACCCGCGAATTCGGAAGCAATCGCAGCTACATCCGGCGCAGCGCTGTAACTGGATTAGCGGGATAAACTGCTGCATTAGAAGACAGTTTGCCAACTTCCGGAATCGTGAATTGAAATCCTCAACGTCGGTATCTGTCAGAGAATGTTTACGTAATATGGAGTTGAAACGAATAAGTGGTAGATTAAAGAGAAGGAGAAGAAGAAGATGGACAGAAAAATAATATTTAAAAAAAAATACCACTACATCTTAAAATCTATCTATATTTCAAACACCGTATGAAAATTAATGCGTCGAAACACGTGTCACAGTAGATTTTAAGAAACAGTGGTATTTAACAAGTAAAACTTAAATTAAAAATGGATAGATTTTACAACAAAGTGACTTCCGAATCAATTAAGAAAATGAATCGTCTCAAAATAGATGAAGAAGTATTGTGTATGAAAGTCTGGGTATTTATAGGGCTCATGACCTGTCATCGGAGAAGTGGCGTGATAGTTATGATATATAAAAATTTATAAATATTATGCACACATATATATATATATATATATATATATATATATATATATATATATATATATATATATATATATATATATATATATATATATATATATATATCTATGTATATATATATATATAAATATATATATATATATATATATTATATATATATATATATATATATATATATATATATATATATATATATATATATATATATATATATATATATATATATATATTTTCACAGCGCGGTGTGGCGTTCTGATCTCTCTGCTTACTCCTGAGGGAAAGTTGTGTAGTTAATTAGTTATATCTCTAAATATTCACATCACATATAATTTTTATGAATTTAATTATTAAAATTATTCGAAATGCGATCTCTCAGAAGAATGTGTAACAAAACGATGTATGATAGATGTGCGAATAGTGAAATAAGGAAGGAATGAAAAGCTGAGATAAGCATTATCGATAAAATTAAGAAAGGTGTGTTGAGATGGTTTGGACATGTAGAACGAATGAGTGAGGAAAGAACGGTAAAACAAATTTATGAGGCGAATGTTAGCGGGAAAAGAAGCAGAGGAAGACCGAGAAAAACATGGCACGATCAGGTATGCCAAATACTTGAAAGTGGTCAGGTTAGGAGTCGTATGAGGAGATGCATGAACGTGGAAGAGGCGAAGAATGTTTGCAAGGACAGAGTGGTGTGGCGCTCTATTCTCTCTGCCTCTGTTAGTTAGTTAGTTAGTTATAAGTCCTATACGATTATTTGTAAATTTGATATCTCATTGTGTTAGCAAAAAATCTCGGGCATCAATTTTCAATTTTATCAGATATTTCTAAGTCTAATTCTAGCACCATCACAAAGGATCTTGACAGTCTATCATACGATGTTGGCCGAGTGCGAAGTGGCTTTATTGAATTTGCCAAACAATGGACAGTGTTTTTCCGCTTGAAGGAAGTATTTAATAAATATCGTAATATAATATGTACGAGTATTTTTTGTTGCTGGTGGCCATACGGCTGTAACTCCAAATATAGGAACATTAAAAATGATATAAAGGAGAAAAAATCATTTATAATAGAAAGGTGAAAAATTAACGCTTTCGAAATGTGGTGGCGCAGACAAAATCTGGAAAGACCGGGGTGTGAGTAACAACACCAAGATGAAGCTTGTCAGGAGCTTGGTCCACTCGATTCTTCTCTATGCTGCTGAAACATGGACCATAAAAGCAGCAGAAAGGAGAAAAATTGATGCCTTCGAAATGTGGCGTTGGAGGCGCTTGCTTCGAATTCCACGGACAGCTAGACGACACACCATCGATTCCATTCGTCAGGAGTTACACTCAGATGGCTTGACTCTGGTCAATGTCTGTACCCGTCGGAATCTCCAGTTCTTTGGACACGTTACGTGTGGCATATGAGGATATCCTGGAACGACTGGGTGTGATCGGTAGCCTGGAGGGGAAGAGAGGGAGAACAAGATCCCCACACGATGGACCGACGGAGCTAAGGTGGTTGGAGTGCTACGTGCAGCGCAGTCAATGGATAACTGGAGAAGAGTTATTGCTTCCACAAGGGTCACAACTCTCAGTAATGAGGAATAAGACGGAGAAGCAGAAGAATGGAAAATGACTTAAAATATGTAATCGATGCATTCCTCATTTTAAACACCATTTTAAAATGATGCGAAATGAAACACCTCTTACAATAGATTATTAGAAATAATTATATTTACCAAGCAAAATTTAAAATGACAGTAAATAAGTTTGATTGATTTTCACTCTAATATTTATTCAATATAACCCTGGACTGGTACCTGTGGAGGGCTGATCACCCTCCCATCATGTTTTAACGATCAAGGTAATACTGCGTATGATGCAGTGCCCTGTGCACCATAGGGTGTGGACGATGGTTTGAATAAGAAGTTTTATTTAATATAACCCTGGATTGGTACCTACCGTTATTTTAACTTATTTTCCTTCCTCATATTTTTGGAGTTAGGCCGTTATGCCCACCCGTCACAAATACAATATACTCGTAATATTTACCAGAAAAGATCAAAGTTTGCCATCAGTAAACACTTTTGCCTATTTTATTGAATATTTACTTCGGGTCCTTACTTTGTGTGATAAATATATCCGAGAGATAAAACGAGGCATTTATATATATATATATATATATATATATATATATATATATATATATATATATATATATATATATATATATATATATATATATATATATATATATATATATATATATATATATATATATATATATATATATATATATATATATATATATATATATATATATATATATATATATATATATATATATATATATATATATATATATATATATATATATATATATATATATATATATATATATATATATATATATATATATATATATATATATATATATATATATATATATATATATATATATATATATATATATATATATATATATATATATATATATATATATATGTTTATATATTTATATATATATATATATATATATATATATATATATATATATATATATATATATATATATATATATATATATATATATATATATATATATATATATATATATATATATATATATATATATATATATATATATAAATATACAGTCGAACTTGGTGATAACGAGGATGAAGGGAATTTTAGTTAGTTATAACCGTTACTCGCTATATCCGAGAATATATTTTTTTAAAGCATAACACAATATGTCGCAGTTGCAAAAAAATTAAATAATTCACTAATTACACACACATGTCATATTTTTCTGACAATCCAAAAAAATTTGGAAAATCCTGTGCTTCTTTGAGTACAAAACTACTGTAGAAGTTTCATCAAAAGTTTATTATTTTTTTCCGTTTTTAATGTTCTTTTTGAATGCAGATAAAAATGCAACAATGACACTGAGAATGATGAAAACTTTTTA
>NW_028280889.1:697500-710000 GCF_059751285.1 Brachycentrus maculatus
AATTACTAGAGACATCTTTTGATCAGATGAAAGAAGCTTTAAGCAGAAACTCTTTCATTAGTATGTGAGGTCCGAATCCTGGATTATAATGACATACATGAGAGAAACGGTGGAAAATATCATTTTCATTTTATTATTATAGCTTATTATTTGAGCAGTTACTTTATTAACAATATATTGAGTGTGTCCAAATACTTGTTCACAAATCCGGAATATCCCCATAGATGAATAAGAATATGAATGTCTGGGCATTTACGGTAAACCATTACCCCCACCCCTATCCTTATGAAACCCAACAACTTGTACACTGTTTATTTTTTTATATATGTTTAGTCATAAATTAAACCCTGAAGAGGGCAACAGGTTGTTGCCGAAACTAGTTGGTTAATAAAAATGTGAGTGGATTAAAAAACAAAGTATTTTTATTTCTCAAAATACCATATCAAAATGATCCACAAAGTTAATGCTTTCAATATTCAAAACATTTTACGTTTTGTTAGTTGGTCACTTTCTCCTGTCCGACTACGTTATGTAAGTAGGGGAGAGTGCCCATGAGTGGGACAGAGGATGAATGGGACAATCGTCCTCCAGCCCAAACAATTGTAACAAAAAAAAATAAAAAAATACCCAACATTAACGTTACAATATTAGACAGATTAATCCTCAAACCACAGTTCTCGACTGACAGTGAAGCGAGTAAGACGTGTTACAATTTTTTTGCGTCAAAAAGTAAATTATATACTGTAGTTTGATTATGTTTGCACATATAAGTTAAGATAAGTGCTCCAATTGATATATACAATTATTTAAGTCGGTTCTCTCCGTATATTATAAAGTAAGTTTCATCAAATTTACTTTAGTATAAATGCATCGATTTATCTATTTTTCTAAAAATCACGCATTTCCTTGAATGGGACGCGTCCAGTGATCATGAATGGGACGGTCCCACTCAAAGGGAAAATTGTCCCATTCGTGACAAATACTTTTTATTTCATTAAAAATCGTTTGTACTCGTTTGTATTACACGTATTGTAAACATTATATTGTTTTTAGGTTATAATGCCAAGAACACGCATAACCAACGTTCAAATTGAAGCTGCTGTAGAAGAGGTTTTAAATAAAAAGCAAAATATTAGGTCGGTTGCAAAGACATATGCAATAGGAAAATCTTCTCTTTATAGACATGTTAAACAAGTAAAGGCTGATATTTCTAGTGGTTAGATATTTTTACATACACCTAGCATAGGAATAACAGAGCCTATCAGCGGAAGCTAAACTGGCAGGGCACAACGGAGTCCTGGTTCTAACTCTAATGTATGGAAGTGAAACATGGAGTTGGCAAAAGAAGGATAAAAGTAGACTGAATGCAGTCAAAATGCGATCTCTCAGAAGAATGTGCGACAAAACGATGTATGATAGATGTTCGAATAGTGAAATAAGGAAGGAATGCAAAGCTGAGACAAGCATTATCGATGAAATTAAGAAAGGTGTGCTGAGATGGTTAAGACATGTAGAACAAATGAGTGAGGAAAGGACGGTAAAATAAATTTATGAGGCGAATGAAAAACATGGCACGATCAGGAATGCCAAATACTTAAAAGTAGTCAGGTTAGGAGTCGTAATAATTAGCGGGTATGTATGAGAAGATGCATGAACGTGGAAGAGGCGAAGAATGTTTGCAAAGACAGAGCGGTGTGGCGTTCTATTCTTTCTGCTAACCACTGCGGGGAAGCGGCGTGATGGTTCGTTAGTTTTTTTAGTTTGTTTACTCTGAAGCAAGAAGAAATGCTTTCCATGTATTTAAATTCAGCTGGAAGAATATGTTCTACAGTACAGAAAAAGATTAGAAAGGGGAAATCAAGTATAATCTCTGACACTCCAGAAAAGGACAAGTTTTTGAAAATACAATTATTGAAGAATTGAAAAGGAAAACCTATAGATAGTCCAAAAAATAAGCCTAACGCCAAAAGAGTTTAAAAAAACTCATAGAAGAAATTTCAATGAGTGATAACAGAGATATCAGTTCAGATAAATCAGTTGAAATAGAAGGTGTATCACTGACAAAAACAAAATGAAAGGAGGATAATAAGTGTCACATATGTGACACTTATTATCCTCCTTTGTCACTGGTACCTGAAGCGGAGGGCTGATCACCTTTCCTTCGTGTGTAAACGATCAAGATAACACTGTGTTCATATGAAGCAGTGCCCTATGCACCATTGGGGTGCGGATAAGGGTTTTATTATTATTATTTTATTTTTTATGTGAAGGAGAATACCAATAAAGTGTTATGCAATGGTTCAAACGTAAATTATGTGGCCCATGAAAATTGTGGAATATTAAGATATCTGAATTTTTTTGCCAAAAATGTTGAATAAAATTTCTTTTGCATGCGTCTACGTATTATATGAAAGTGCCTACCAATTATTTTTGTTTTAAAATATAATTTTTCCATCGATCTTGCATTTTAATTGATGTCCCATTCATGGCATACTGGTGTCCCACTCATGGGAGGGTGTTTATGAATGGGACATTTTAGGACATTATTTGAAATCGATTTTTCAGTCAGTTAAATTAATTTTTTTAGAAAATGAAGTATGGCATATTTGTAGCTAAAAGATTGAATAAAGAGAAACCACGTTTACTTTTTATGATTTATTTTCCGGAGAAAAACTAGAGAGGCAATATCAAAAACGTCCCATCCATGGGCACTCTCCCCTACGTTTGAAGCACTATGGCCTCTTCCACGAGACGAAAATCTCATGAGCCAACAGCATCCAGTTCCCAGCGGTATGAGGTATAACAAGCAGCAAGCTTTTCATTCTCCGGGGGGGCATAAAAAAAACAATCATTTATTGTACGAGAAGCTTTTAAAATTATTATAAAGTTGGCATCACTCGAGTCAACTCTCCATCCATCAAGATGATTGATTGATAAGGCGAAACACACCTTGAAATATGTATTTGCACTTATCTTACGGCGTACATTTGGCATATATACCCCGGGGATATGTGGTACTCCGAATAATAGTCTTAATAGCAAAATAAAAACGATATACAGTTTCCGAAAAGGTAAAAAATATATTTTACGAAATTCCAAAAAATACTGGGTTCAATCAAACAATATTACAATCTTGAGTACAAACAAAAAATACAGCTTAAATTCTATAAGTTCAAAATGTACATATCGCTCACTCCTTTCAAGAACGTCATAAATCAAAAATCGTCAATTTTCAGTTGTACATGTTTTCGGAATGCCCAGAAAATGTACTATATCCCAGCAAAAGAGGCATATTTTTAACTTAATATTTATTATATATCTTTAACTTTATAAGAAATAGTGGTATTTACTAAGTAAAATATTAATTAAAAATGGATAGATTTTACCACAAAGTGACTGCCGAATCAATTAATGAAATTAATATTTACCCGCTACAGGGCAGAAAATGTTGTTTTTGCATTTTGAAGAAAAGGTATTGTTTAATCATTTTTTTAAACATTTTAAATATTTCTCAAATGGAGGAAAAACCTTCAGATTTTACCTAAAAAGATCTGTTGCACAGTAAAAAGTTCAATAAGTGGCTTGATATTTATTTTTAATACATTGTGTTATATTTTTAAACTTTTAAAACGATCTCCTGAAAAATCAAGTTTTTTGATTTATGACGTTCTTGAAAGGAGTGAGCGATATGTGTTGCCTACTTTCAAAATCCGCCAGATCCAATTTTATTCGATTTTAAAATAAATAATCTATCGGAATGCCAACTGTGGGTTTTATTGTTTTAAATATTTATATACTTGATAACCCTGCCAAAAAATACTTAAAAACAGCGTTGTATTTCAAATTTCGCTTTATCCATGGAACTTGCCTTCTGTACCATTTCGGCCAATCTGTGAGGTAGACAGAGTGGTGTGGCGTTCTATGCTCTCTGCCTACCCCTGAGCGAGCGGCGTGATGGTTAGTTAGCAAGTTGGAAGCGGAGCAGAGGGCGTATATGCCTAGAGTAATTTACTGGTCGTGTACTGTGACCCGTACAGACAATGAGGTACGCCGAAATGGAATAACCATTGTTGAATACAGAGATAAACGAGCTCGCGCATTAAATACCGGCCCATTCATTAGGCCGGCTCCGGTTTACATGGATTTTGTGTTTTTGAAAGATGCTCCGCTGCGAGCAGCGGCCATTAGGGGGAGTTCATCGTGACATGACTTAAAATAATGTCAATATCTCATTCGTTCATAAATACCGGCTCCAATCCTCGAAGAACTATTTCTTGAATTTATTTATTGTAACTGGAGACAGTTGGTAGAATTCAATATTGAATTGTTGGGTAATATATCCAAAACAAAACAAGGTTTGTTGGATTGAATTCTACATTTATTTATGTATTTTTTAATACGTGACGCGTTTCGTCTTCTTAGGACATTATCAAACACGTGTGTCATATAATGTAAAATATGCATAAATAAATCTAGAATTCCACCAAATAAACCATGTTTAATTTTGGATATATTTCTTGAATGTTTTTCGCAGATACTTTGTGGCACGTTTTATAAACTTTTTAAAATAAAACAACTTTGTTTTAACCGTTTTTTATTGGTATACTTTTTCCAACCGGTTTCGACAAGAACCTTGTCATCCTCAGGGTATATGTACTAATTCTAAAACATTCAAATACTCATATTTAGGTTATAGATAATAACCCTTCCCTTACGATACCAAAAACATCCTGAATTTTTTCATTTTGTTGGATAAGTTTCTATTTTTAAAAAAATGTTTGAAATGACTGTTGTCTGAACTATTATGATAGGGTTTAATGCGTAGTAGTTATGTACATATGTACATATATGTTCCCCATCCAATATTTCCATATATTATATACAACATTTATGTATGTAAATATATATATATATATATTTATATATATATATATATATATATATATATATATATATATATATATATATATATATATATATATATATATATATATATATATATATATATATATATATATATATATATATATATATATATGTATATATATATATATATATATATATATATATATATATATATATATATATATATATATATATATATATATATATATATATATATATATATATATATATATTAATATATTTATATTTATATATATATATATATATATATATATATATATATATATATATATATATATATATATATATATATATATATATATATATATATAAATATATATATATATATATATATATATATATATATATATATATATATATATATATATATATATATATATATATATATATATATATATATATATATATATATATATATATATATATATATATATATATATATATATATATATATATATATATATATATATATATATATATATATATATATATATATATATATATATATATATATATATATATATATATATATATATATATATATATATATATATATAACGTGGTAATATTTTCCTTTTGAAAATTAAGTGTAAATAATATGTAAAGTGGGTGTATAATAATAAAATAAACAATGTGTTGCTTTGTAATTAAAGTTTATTCTTAATTTATCTTTATAATAATTTTTATATCTATCTATCTATCTATCTGATTCTGACAGTTAATAATATTATCGGAAGTCTTTTGTTTAATTCTGAGCGACGCATGCGGCATCTGGTGGTGGAACTGTTTTATGTAGGTACTTTTTGTAAGTACTTAATAAAATGTATAGGTAGGTACCTAGTTATTTTATTACATCTCCCCCCTTGGGGATGAAAATTCATAGTAAAATTTTCACTCGTCCTCCGGATCATCTTCTTGTATAAGTTTAGTGATATGATAAAGTTTTTTTTTTTTTTTTTTCTTTCTTTCTTTTTTCCTTCTTTTTTTTCTTTCTTGTTTTTTTTCTTTCTTCCTTTTTTTTTCCTTTTTTTTTTCGTTCTTTTTTTTTTCTTTTTTTTTGTATTTTTTTTTCTTCTTGACCCTTTTAAAGTAGACACAGTTTTTCTCAATCCATTTGTTTTTTTCTTTTGAATTCCTTCATTTTTATTCAGATCTCTTAAAGTATCTTCTAATATAACCAAATGTACAACTTTTAATTGTTCATCTGCATTTTTATTCGATTCTAAAACTGGATTCCGGCTTAGACAATCTACTTCTAAATTCTTCTTTCCTGGAGTATATTTTATTTCATCTTTCGTAGAAGTTTTTTCTACTTTATTTTTATTTTCATTTTTCAAGCACTGTTTCTGTGTTATTTGTATGTCTTCATTTTTATTCTGATCTTTTGAAATATCTTCTAATTTAACCAAATTTACAACTTTTAATTGTTCATCTGCATTTTCATTCGATTTTAATACTGGATTCCTGCTTAGACAATCTACTTCTAAATTCTTCTTTCGTGGAGTATATTTTATTTTATCTTTCGTAGAAGCTTTTTCTACTTTATTTTTATTTTCATTTTTCAAGCACTGTTTCTGTGTTATTTGTATGTCTTCATTTTTATTCTGATCTTTTAAAATATCTTCTAATTTAACCAAATTTACAACTTTTAATTGTTCATTTGCATTTTCCTTCGATTCTAATACTGGATTCCTGCTCATACAATCTGCTTCGAAATTCTTCTTTTCTGGAGTATATTTTATTTTATATTTTGTAGAAATTTTTTCCACATTATTTTTATTTTTCTTCAAGCACTGTTTCTGTGTGATTTGTAAATCTTCATTTTTATTATTAATCTTATCATCGTCCTTTGTTTTAAACCAGCATGTTGCTTCAGGGTGATATCGAGTTCCCTTATTTAATTTTTCACAAATCTTACATGGACTTTTATCTTTAATTTTATCACTAGTTCTTAGATTTCCACGTCTTCTTTGATTATCTTCTAATCGTTTTCTTTGATCATCTTCTAATTTTTCTCTCTCACTCCGAACATATTGTAGTAATTGTTTTAATACATCTAATGTTTCATAATCCATTTCCAATTAACAAAATTGTCGTTTTATAACGTGGTAATATTTTCCTTTTGAAAATTAAGTGTAAATAATATGTAAAGTGGGTGTATAATAATAAAATAAACAATGTGTTGCTTTGTAATTAAAGTTTATTCTTAATTTATCTTTATAATAATTTTTATATCTATCTATCTATCTATCTATCTGATTCTGACAGTTAATAATATTATCGGAAGTCTTTTGTTTAATTCTGAGCGACGCATGCGGCATCTGGTGGTGGAACTGTTTTATGTAGGTACTTTTTGTAAGTACTTAATAAAATGTATAGGTAGGTACCTAGTTATTTTATTACATATATATATATATATATATATATATATATATATATATATATATATATATATATATATATATATATATATATATATATATATATATATATATATATATATATATATATAATATATATATATATATATATACATATTTATATTTATATATATATATATATATATATATATATATATATATATATATATATAATGGACCATTTTTGTATTTTTGGTAAAAATATATTTACTTTTATTTGGGAAAATGAAGTGGTTAATCTTGAACAACCTTTAAATGGAAATTTATGGTTAGATGTTATATAAAAGAGTGGTTTGCTCTGTCGACTGTATTAAACCCACCTTCCTCTCCCATTATCCGCTGTCTATGCTAAAACTCCTTTCACTTCCGTTCACTACCATTCAATCCCTCTTTTCTTCATTCTGTACTCACATTCACCCTTTCAAAATGACTTTCCTTTTTTACAAACCATTCAAATCTATACTATCTATAAGGAGGAAAAAGAAGAAGAAGATTTTCAATTCATTCCACAAAACTATACTATATCGCTCACTCCTTTCAAGAACGTCATGAATCAAAAATTGTCAATTTTCAGTTGTGCATGTTTTCGAAATGCCCAGTAAATGTAGTATATTCCAGCAAAAGTGGCATATTTTTAACTTAATGTTTACCTGCTATAGGGCAGAAAGTGTTGTTTTTGTATTTTGAAGAAATGGTATTGTTCAATTATTTTTTTAAATATACTAAATATTTTTCAAATGGAGAAAAAACCTGCAGGTTTTAGCTAAAAAGATCTGTTGCACAGTAAAAATTTCAAAAAGTGGCTTGATATTTATTTTTAATAAATTGTATTATATTTTTAAACTTTAAAAACGTTCTCCTGAAAAATCAAGTTTTTTGATTTATGACGTTCTTAAAGGGAGTGAGCGATATGTTAGACATTAATTAACTGTGTTTGTTTCAATTTGAAAAATTCCATCCAACCAATTATTTCAGGAAGCTGAACTTTTGAAGCTGCGAGAAATCTATTGCCAACAGTGTCTAAAATATGTCCTCGTGCGCCAACATTTATATGCAAAAAATATTAATAGATCTAGCCAAAGAATGAATAATTTTCTAGAAATCCCTTTTTGCAAATCCAGACTCGCGCAAAAACACTCATTTTTCATACCTCCTAAACTGTTTAGTTCATTCCACAAAGATTTAAAATGATTGACGTTAATTATCTAAATTTGTTCCGATTTAAAATTTTGCTTAAATTATTTATTAAAAAAAAAAACAGATCTAAGTACCTTCTTCTTTTAAAGGTATAACTCATAAAGTACATATTTGCTAACTTGGTTCATTTTCATCTTTTTTATTTTTTGTTTTCTGTTGAAATCAAATATTTCGCTCACTCCTTTCAAGAACGTCAAAAATCAAAAAACTTGATTTTTCAGGAGAGCGTTTTTAAAGTTCAAAAATATAACACAATGTATTAAAAATAAATATCAAGCCACTTATTGAACTTTTTACTGTGCAACTGTGTGCAACTGATCTTTTTAGGTAAAACCTGAAGGTTTTTTCTCCATTTGAAAAATATTTAGTTTATTTAAAAAAATAATTAAACAATACCTTTTCTTCAAAATGCAAATACAAAATTATTTGCCCTGTACCGGGTAAATATTAAGTTAAAAATATGCCTCTTTTGCTGGGATGTAGTACATTTTCTGGGCATTCCGAAAACATGCACAACTGGAAATTGACGATTTTTGATTTATGACGTTCTTGAAAGGAGTGAACGATTTGTAGTTTATACGGTACGGTAGCCGAGCGTGCTGACCATAACACTACGGATGCGGACAATACGTCAAAATAAAAATTAACACGTTAAACGCCAATAAAATATGTCAATTTAAAATTTTTTAAAAAATTGAAAAAAACTAAATACTTTATAGCAGTGATTCCCAATCTTTTTCAGCCCGCGGCGCACAAGTTTAGTATTTTGTCACGGCGCCCTACTTTAGTAAGCTATTTGGAATAGATAATGTGACTATATACATATGTATATATATTACAGTCAAAAGAAATAGGTACCTACAATAATAGAAGTTGGGTAAAAAGATGATAGCTCTCAAAATATAAATTGTTGCTTTATAGGTACCCCGAGAATATTTGTGGTTTCGGATAATGATAGAGGATCGACTCACGGCGCCCCTTTTGACATTCTACGGCGCACCTAGGCGCCGCGGCGCACACTTTGGGAACTTCTGCTTTACAGTATTTTAATAATATAAAGTATTTAGTTTATTTGTCGATGGGTTCCATAGATAAAGCATTTTGAATATAGGTCTTGATTGAGGTCATCGGTGCCCCATGGCGTTTAACGTGTTAATAGCAGACAATAGTTGGTTAATACTCCAAAATAAACCATTTTCAATAAATTTAAGGTTTTACGTAAATTAATTACTGCTACCGTCCGCTGAAATAATTCTAACGGCCAATGACGCCATGTTTTATTAAATAACAAACACACACACACAATTTTGGTTACAACTTGTTTGACGCCATTTCACGTCAAAAGTCCGCAGTTTGAAATTGCGAAAATTTGCGGTTAAACGCGTCCCCAGAGCTGACGCCAGTAATTACTAGCTACCGTCGTTTTACGCTGGGGTTCCGTTCCGAGAGACACCGGCGTAAAAATAATCGGCGTAAAATGAACACAGATAAAATCGTTTTATTTATTGTAGCTGCAGACAGTTGGTAGAATTCCATTTTAATTTTTTTTGGAAAATATATCCAAAATTAAACAAGTTTATTGGATTGAATTCTGCTTTTATATGACCTATCAAATATTGTGTTTTTATTTTTTAAAAACTTTTTATGCATTTCTTGGTACATTCTATCATATCGATTTGAATTTATGCGGTTTTCTAAAATAATGGAACCTATCCTCCAGTTTTGTATGTACTTCAACTTCACTTCAAAAAGAGACCCGAGTGGATATGTAAATAAAATTAGAATTCAACCTTGTTTAATTTTGGATATATAACCCAAAAATTTACAAATATAATCGCTGATATAAATACCAATATAATTCACTTTAATTGTTGCTTCCTTTCTTGTAGAATCACAGTGAATCTGTTAACCTTTCTGTAGAAATAAGGATACGAGTTAGATCGGCCGTATTTAGGGCTTCTCGTCATTTTTTCATCCTCTTCTTCTTCGGAAGGTTATTTCGGTCACAAAACTTTTTCATTTATTTCAAAACATATAACATGCATAAGTTATATAGGTTTATATATATTTATATATATATATATATATATATATATATATATATATATATATATATATATATATATATATATATATATATATATATATATATATATATATATATATATATATATATATATATATATATATATATATATATATATATATATATATATATATATATATATATATATATATATATATATATATATATATATATATATATATATATATATATATATATATATATATATATATATAATATTCCCGATGAGTAATTTCCATGACTCATTTTGGGACATGGGATTAAGGTTAACAAGACTGAAACCAAAGAAGATTTTTTTTTTTACAAAAATGTCAATAATATCAGTATATAGCCACTCACCGAGATTTTTATGTCTACCGGTTTCGAGACGTACCCGTCTCTTCGTCGGGACAATCACTACCGCAGCATGCAAAAAATACCACCCTTCACCACCATAGCACTATTTACACACTTAAAACTACACTAAATTTTTGACACATGTGATTTTTGGTCGACCCGAAGACCAACATGCACTCAAGGTTTCAGCACAGACATGCGTTACGAGCCGAGGTTAAACATGCACTACAAACATCTCGAAACCGGTAGATTTCAAAATCTCGGTGAGTGGTTAAATACAAATTTTATTTTTTTTTTTGTAAGAAAATAAATAAGTTAATATGACTTACCATAAAGTAAATGCTTTAAATATGAGCAAATAAGAATGTTTAAAAAAAGGGTAAAAAATCAAACAACACTTCGAAGCGGCGCAAAACGACGGTCACCTGTGTTATTATGGCCTCGCTGCCGGATTAGTTCGAGCTGAATTCGCTCGCCAGGATTGGAGCCGGTTTGACGAGCGCCGGGTTTGAGATTCGGACTGGTTGACAGATCAATTTAAATTTGCAAAGTTTGCGGTGGTCCTTTTAAGGATCAAATACTTCTAACCTTCGAAGGCTTAACGCCGCAACTTTAAAACAACCCTAATTTTAATATCCCTGGAAGGCTTTCACGATTATTATTTCATTCTAAGGGGAGGGGAAGGTAAACTTAGCTGCGAAAGCTTAGCTGGCTGTTACCGACGAATGTTGGCTGAAAATAGAGTTGGCAAAAAAACGACGAAAATAGATGAAAGTATCTCTCAGTGCGGTAAAACTATATATAGTAGATGTTTAAATGGTGACATAGGAAAAAAGGTGATAAATTATATCTATAAAATAGAGAAAGGTGTGTACATACATATCGCCCACTCCTTTCGAGAACGTCATAAATAAAAAAAACTTGATTTTTCAGGAGAAAAGAAATTTTTCGTTAATTTTTCGTTTTTAAAGTTTAAAAATATAATACAATGTATTAAAAATAAATATCAAGCCACTTTTAAACTTTTTAATATGCGACAGATATTTTTAGGTAAAACCTGAAGGTTTTTTGTACATTCAAAAAATATTTAGTATATTTAAAAAAAATCTTGAATAATACCTTTTCTTCGAAATGCAAAAACAACACTTTCTGCCCTGTATCGAGTAAATATTAAGTTAAAAATATGCCTCTTTTGCTGGGATACAGTACATATTCTGGGCATTCCGAAAACAAGCACAACTAAAAATCGACGATTTTTGATTTATGACGTTCTAGAAAAGAGTGAGCGATATATATATATATATATATATATATATATATATATATATATATATATATATATATATATATATATATATATATATATATATATATATATATATATATATATATATATATATATATATACACAACTAAAAATCGACGATTTTTGATTTATGACGTTCTAGAAAAGAGTGAGCGATATATATATATATATATATATATATATATATATATATATATATATATATATATATATATATATATATATATAT
>NW_028280889.1:712500-747500 GCF_059751285.1 Brachycentrus maculatus
AATTTATGCTTATAATATAATAATCAATCAGTCTTGATAAAGAAGCGGTTAGCTTCGAAACCGGTAGACATTATATTTAAGTTTTAACAAAAATATATATAGTGAATTGAAAACAATGTTAATTTTCCATTATTTTTCAATTGTTCCATAAAAGTTGTATAAATTGAAATACATGAGGTGAATTTGTTTCCGTGAATTCTTGAATATGCCTTGGCATATTTTAAGAAAGAATCTAGAGGTGGCGATTTGCCGGAAATGGGAGGTCTCGTTCCGGAAGAACGTAGCTACGAATCCAAGATGGCGGACGATTTATTGTCTATTGTAATATTGCTTTTTATTCTGATTTAAAAACATTTTATACAACACACAAGCATTTCTATATTTGAGGGGGTTGCCAAGGGTGTGATCTTATGTATTATTTTTGGCATCTAACATAGACGAAAAAGATTATGGATGAAGAAGAATATGGAAGTCTGGGCATTTACGGGGCTGACGACCGTCATAGGCTGGTTTAAGTGATCACTTTACACTCATGTAACATTCACCAATTCTACCCATTATTGACAACCACACTACTCAAATTCTTGGAAGTTCTATATATATGAACCAATTTAGAAACCTTGTTCTTGAATCACTAGAACTTCACTAGAGACATCTATTGGTGAGATGTAAAGAAGTTTTTTACAAAGCAGAAACTCTTATATTAGTATGTGAGGTCCGAATCCTGGATTATAATCAGACACATGAGAAACGCCAGAAAATACCATTTTCGTTTTTATTATTAAGCTTATAATTTGACCAAATAATTCATTTACAACATTTTGAGTGTGTCCAAATACTTGTTCACAAAACAAGATGATGTGTGTAAAGTGATCACTTAAACCAGCCTACGACGGTCGTCAGCCCCGTAATTGCCCAGACTTCCATATTCTTCTTCATCTTTGATGGGATGTCAAAAAATAATATGAAAATAGATAATGATAATGCACTTTTATGTAGCGAAATGCAAGTTTCTGATATCTCGGGCATTTCATGTTACCCTGGTACAATATCGGAATCAGGAAGGGCACTAAACATTCGGCACTATAACTCGCTAACCGGAAATGGAGATAGCTGTTACGGCTTATCGGAAGAATGGGATTCCCGGTTTATAACCTGGAAGGCTTCTGGAATTCACCGGAGGTATCAAATTTCATTTAAAAAAAATTAATATTCAAATAAAACACTTATAAAAGACCACTTTTTGAGTTTGTAATGTAAACATGACTAGTTATCAGTAGTAATTAATGTTTTTAAGTTGAATTGTGTCGCCTACCTTCAAAATCCGCCAGATCCATGTAAGTCGATTTTACAAAAAATGCAAAATTCTCCGGGTAACATTTGTGTTTAAAAGATTTCTCTATCTTTAGATAAAATATTATGAAATAAAGAATTTTCCTATTTAGAAAGAAAATTATTCAGTATTTTAAAAAAAACAAGACACAAACCGATAATGACGTCATATTAATTTTTGACCTATCCCCGCTCTCTGATTGGCTGTAATGGGTCAGAAGGCAAGTTCCATGAAATACAACGCTATTTTTAAGTATATTTTAGCAGGGTTTTCAAGCTACATAATTATTTTAAACAATAAAACCCACAATTGGCATTCCGATATATATTTGAAAATCTTACGAAATTGGATCTGGTGGATTTTGAAAGTAGGCGACACAATTACACAATGTGAACTGTGAATGATAAGGAGAGTATTATATTATGTTACCTTACCACAAAGTTAACAATGCTTTTAATATACAAAATACTTATTTTTGGTGTGTAGGTCTTGTGGCCTGCTTTTAAGACGGATTAGCCTCGAGCGATGTCGATTCCATCTCTTTGGTAGTCTGCCCGGGAGTCATCTACCATGGGGTTGGCTAAGAGCAATTTGTTACACCATTGTCTTCATCATTGCCTTCCCCACCTAACGACATCTTGGATCTCGCATATTTCCCTTATCCTGGTGTTTCTTATTCTATCTCGTAGACTCTTGCCATATATGCTTCCTAGAGTCTTCATGTCTGACACTATTAGCGCGTTATTTGTTACTGCGGTGTCCGCTCTGCATTCGATCCTATGCTGTGATAGGTGGCACACAGGTTTTATTTTAATTTTATTTCTGATCTTCATGTCCGGGTTTTTCCATGAAGAATTTACAAAATACAGTGGATCTCTGTCAGACGGCAGGAATATCTAATTTAACATACTCAACCTATAAAGGATTGTATTAGACTCGTGAAGTGTTTATAACAGCCAATATAATTAATATTTTCACTCATCATTTTCTTGTGGAAAATTCGCCTTCGAAAAAACGTTATTTTCGTAAGATGGCAATGAATGACGTCACAGAAACAATAGACTTATTTTAATGTTTGAGTCATTGCTAAATTATTGGCGGCTTTATTTGTTGATGTCTATGGTCTACAATCCCACTCCCCCCTCCCTTCATATTTGTATAACACAAATGGAAGTGTAGTGGTAAACAAACAATCCACACTACTACTATTACAGCTGTGTAAACCATATGACGTCATAAAACGTTCGATGACGGAAAGTTGATGACGTATGCGAACGCACGTTTTTCGTTTTATTAAAATATCTAAAGTTTAAACCTCAATATCTCCCTTAGTTCTCTACAGATTTCAATAAGAATAGTACCGATAGTCTTGTGATTTTTCATATTAATATATTAGCCAATAATCACACATCGTGATATTTGTCCATTTAGTTTATTCGTGTGATGCGTCGGCGCATTGCGGAAGGCATTCTAGGCGATGCAGAATCTTGACTGCGGAATCGTAAATTCTCTTTGGATACTATTTCCTTCTGCGCTACCCTCCAAAATCCAAACTCTGGGAACACTATTAACTTTATATTATAATTAATTTTATATTATGCCTCGGACTTTACGGCCGGCAGAGTAGCCCAACAATGAAGGGGACTCCAGAAAACAAACATCTTACAAAAATTCATCTTCGTAGTACATGTTTAACCTTTATTTGGTCATTATTTTGTTTCACATTCCTATACACAGGACCAACCTGCCTGTGGTTATGCCTGTAGGAAGAGCTACCGCCATGTTGAACAATATCACATTGGATATTGATCTGTTCCATGTGTCCGAAGGAGTTTTCCGAAGCGGGATTCTTCTACACCTTTAAGTCTTCTTGCTTACTTTTAATATAACTAACTAACTAACTAACTAACCATCACGCCGCTTCCCCGCAGGGGTAGGCAGAGAGAATAGAGCGCCACACCACTCTGTCCTTGCAAACATTCTTCGCCTCTTCCACGTTCATGCATCTCCTCATACATACCCGCCGATTGTTACGACTCCTAACCTGACCACTTTCAAGTATTTGGCATACCTGATCGTGCCATGTTTTTCTCGGTCTTCCTCTGCTTCTTTTTCCACTAACGTTTTATGTATGATGTATTTTTGGTGGAAAAACTATAAGTATAGTCAAATTGTAAATGAAATTATTTTTTACGAAATCCAAGAAATGTCAGAATTGGTGAATGTTACACTGTGTAAAGTGATCACTTAAACAGCCTATGATAAGTCGTAAGCCCTGTAAATGCTCAGATTTCCATATTCTTCTTCATCTGTGTTGAGATGTCATATATAATAATTAAGTTATAATTTTTTGTTTTTTATGTTTTCTCATTTTTTTACATTTTCTCAATGGTTTATTTTAAGTATACTTTTTACCTTATATTTTTCTCATTTATTTCTTTTAAATATGCTTCTTGTGCCTATTTATTATACCTGTTTATTGTTTTTATATTTTGCCATGTATTAAGTTTTGGTTATTTAAAAAAAATATTTTTTGTAACTTTATTATTTGTGTTCCAGTCTTGTTAACCTTAATCCCATGTCCCAAAATGAGAAATAGAAATTACTATCGGGAATATTATATGTATATATGACTTATGTATGTAATACGATTTAAAAAAATAAATAAATAAGTAAATAAAATTGTTATATTCAATGTTAAACTGGCAGTGCACAACGGAGTCCTGGTTCCAACTCTATTGCGTGGAAGTGAAAGATGGAGTTGGCAAAAGAAGGATGAAAGTAAACTGAATGCAGTCGAAATGCGATCTCTCAGAAGAATGTGCGACAAAACGATGTGTGATAATTGTGCGAATAGTGAAATAAGGAAGGAATGCAAAGCTGAGATAAGCATTATCGATAAAATTAAGAAAGGTGTGTTGAGATGGTTTGGACATGTAGAACAAATGAGTGAAGAAATAACGGTAAAACAAATTTATGAGGCGAATGTAAGTGGAAAAAGGAGCAGAGGAAGACCGAGAAAAACATGGCACGATCAGGTATGCCAAATACTTGAATGTGGTCAGGCGAGTATGTATGAGGAGATGCATGAACTTGGAAGAGGCGAAGAATTTTTCAAAGACAGAGTGGTGTGACGTTCTATTCTCTCTGCCTACCCCTGCGGGGAAGCAGCGTGATGGTTAGTTAGTTAGTTAGTTATTTAAAACAACTATCAATTATAAAGCACCCTTAAGTGTGCCATTTTCTTGAAAAAAGGGTGATATAAATATCACCCTTTATCAAGACAGTGGTCTATATTAATAGTCTAATGTATAAAGGCAACTAGCCGTAACTCAAGTTGCGGCTGTTTGGCGTAACACGGCTCAAAACACTCTTATAACTGGCTTCTATCATATACAACCACAGATTTTGCTGTATCTCTTTCCTTTACCGAGATATTCCTTATCCGAATTGCCGCAAAATTGTATTAATTTCATATATCGCTCACTCCTTTCAACAGCGTCATATTTCAAAAAACTAGATTTTCAAGAGATCGTTTTTAAAGTTAAAAAATAAAAAAACAATGTATTAAAAATAAATATGAAGCCACTTATTGAACTTTTTACTGTACAATATATATTTTTATGTAAAACCATAATACATCTCACCAATAGATGTCTCTAGTGAAGTTCTAGTGATTCAAGGTTTCTAAATTGGTTCATATATATAGAACTTCCAAGAATTTGAGTAGTGTGGTTGTCGATAAAGGGTAGAATTGGTGAATGTTACACGTGTGTAAAGTGATCACTTAAACCAGCCTATGACGGTCGTCAGCCCCGTAAATGCCAGACATCCATATTCTTCTTCATCTTTGATGAGATGTCAAAAAATAATAAAAAACCATAATGTTTTCTCTCTATTTAAAAAATATTAAGTATTTTCAAAAAAATAATTAAAGAAAACGTTTTCTTCAAAATTTAAAAAACAATACTTTCTGCCCTGTAGCTGGTAAATATGAAGTTATAAATATGAAGCTTTTGCTGGGATATAGTACATTTTCTGGGCATTCCGAAAACATCCACAACTGAAAATTGACGATTTTTGATATATGACGTTGTTGAAAGGAGTGAGCGACATGTGTTGGCAAAAAACATCATTTTAAGTTAACAATAAACTCGTTTATCTTATAACTACTGTTTTTAACATGCGGCTATTTGCCATCGCACATTAGTAGTGCAATAATGTAATATATTTTGTAAACCCTTATCCGCACCATAATGGTGCATAGGGCACTGCATTATATAAACGCAGTGTTATCTCGATCGTTAACACACGAAGGCAAAGTGACCAGCCCTCCGCTTCAGGTACCAGCCCATATTGAATAAATATCACAGTGAAAAAATTACTTATATTTATGTGACCCCTCCTGGGAATCGAACCCGGGACCTCCAGAACGGCAGCCGAGCGTGCTGACCATTATACTACGGAGGCAATTTAATACATAAGGAGGTCAAAATGTTAATAATCCTAATTCAATTTCGATACTAAATCCACAGTCGATTTTTCAAATTTCGCTGCACTTTGCCAACTCGGCAGGTTGATAAACGGACCACCCCTATTCGAGGAGACCTGTAGGGGAGTAATTTGGCAGGGAATCGATTGAGGGGTCATGTGGGGTGCAAGTAGTAAGAGTAATGCCTTCATCCCTTCGATTTCACAAGAAAAAAACACTCTTTCTTAATGGTCCTCTAGCCAAGCAAGGCTTTTGTGTTGAGTCTACTTTGGGTCAGTCCATGTGTTCTCTTAATATATCATTAATTCGTTTCGTGAATGTTTTTTTTCCCAGTTAGTTTGCAGCACATTTTATTGACTTTAATTTATTTATTTATGCGGCACAAGAGCTGATTACAATGGAATATATAATTATTTTTTTGACATCTCATCAAAGATGAAGAAGAATATGGAAGTCTGGGCATTTACGGGGCTGACGAAAAAATGCCCAGACTTCCATATTCTTCTTCATCTTTGATGAGATGTCAAAAAAATAATATGAAAATAACTCCTGTAATTGGAGATAATCCAGATTTTGTGAACAAGTATTTGGACACACTCAAAATGTTGTAAGAATATATAATAGTAAAGACCATTATTTTACTTATTTATTTATTTACAAAAATGTTAGTAATATTAGTATATAATCACTCACCGAGATTTTTACGTCTACCGGTTTCGAGACGTACCAAGACGCACAAGAGACGGGTACGTCTCGAAACTGGTAGACGCAAAAATCTCGGTGAGTGGTAATATTCTAATTTTATTAACATTTTTGTAAAAAATAAATAAGTAAAAATGACTAACCACAAAGTAAATGCTTTAAATATGAATATTATTGAAAATAACATTATTTTATATTATGGTACATGATTAAGTAATACACAAATATATATATATATATATATATATATATATATATATATATATATATATATATATATATATATATATATATATATATATATATATATATATATATATATATATATATATATATTTATATATATGTATATATATATATATATATATATATATATATATATATATATATATATATATATATATATATATATATATATATATATATATATATATATATATATATATATATATATATATATATATATATATATATATATATATATATATATATATATATATATATATATATATATATATATATATATATATATATATATATATAAATATATATCCAACCAACCATACTACTAAAATTTTCGGAAGTGATTGAGTTCACAACAGCCATCTTTGATTGGATTTAGAAATATTTATTTAGTAGATACCCTTTTAATTGTATGCACGATCCGAACCGGGATTATTTTACGTACTGGAAAATATCTGAAAACCTGATTTTCAAATTAAATGCGGCTTATACATTGACAAATTAATCGGTATCATTTCTGAAAAACCCACGTTAAATTAAAAACCAGGGTCATCGTCTTATCATCGCCAAAAGTTATCATCGTTAAGATACTAGGAAAACAGGGTTAAGTCTTAAATAATAATAAATAAATAAATAAATCCCTTATCCGCACCCCAATGGCGCATAGGGCACTGCTTATCTTAATCGTTTGCACATGAAGGAAAAGTGATCAGCCTACCGCTTCAGGTACCATTCCAGGGTAATATTGAATAAATATTACAGTGAAAAAATCTCTTTTATTTATTTGACGCCCCCTGGGAATCGAACCCGGGACCTCCAGAACGGTAGTCGAGCATGCTGACCATTACACTACGGAGGCGGACACTTTTTATTCCAGCTTGACTAAGCTGTAAAAGCAATACTTTTTAAAATTTATATTTGAAGCACTAACTTTGTGATTTTCCATCTTATGATTTAAATATAACTTTGTTTTAAAATCACTATAAATATTTTATTATAACTTAATTAAAATGTCTAACGGTTTCGAAGCTAACCGCTTCTATATCAAGACTAATGTATATATATATATATATATATATATATATATATATATATATATATATATATATATATATATATATATATATATATATATATATATATATATATATATATATATATATATATATATATATATATATATATATATATATATATATATATATATATATATATATATATATATATATATATATAAATATATATCCAACCAACCATACTACTAAAATTTTCGGAAGTGATTGAGTTCACAACAGCCATCTTTGATTGGATTTAGAAATATTTATTTAGTAGATACCCTTTTAATTGTATGCACGATCCGAACCGGGATTATTTTACGTACTGGAAAATATCTGAAAACCTGATTTTCAAATTAAATGCGGCTTATACATTGACAAATTAATCGGTATCATTTCTGAAAAACCCACGTTAAATTAAAAACCAGGGTCATCGTCTTATCATCGCCAAAAGTTATCATCGTTAAGATACTAGGAAAACAGGGTTAAGTCTTAAATAATAATAAATAAATAAATAAATCCCTTATCCGCACCCCAATGGCGCATAGGGCACTGCTTATCTTAATCGTTTGCACATGAAGGAAAAGTGATCAGCCTACCGCTTCAGGTACCATTCCAGGGTAATATTGAATAAATATTACAGTGAAAAAATCTCTTTTATTTATTTGACGCCCCCTGGGAATCGAACCCGGGACCTCCAGAACGGTAGTCGAGCATGCTGACCATTACACTACGGAGGCGGACACTTTTTATTCCAGCTTGACTAAGCTGTAAAAGCAATACTTTTTAAAATTTATATTTGAAGCACTAACTTTGTGATTTTCCATCTTATGATTTAAATATAACTTTGTTTTAAAATCACTATAAATATTTTATTATAACTTAATTAAAATGTCTAACGGTTTCGAAGCTAACCGCTTCTATATCAAGACTAATGTATATATATATATATATATATATATATATATATATATATATATATATATATATATATATATATATATATATATATATATATATATATATATATATATATATATATATATATATATATATATATATATATATATATATATATATATATATATATATATATATATATATATATATATATATATATATATATATATATATATATATATATATATATATATATATATATATATATATATATATATATATATATATATATATATATATATTTATATATATATATATATATATATATATATATATATATATATATATAAATATATATATATATATATATATATATATATATATATATATATATATATATATATATATATATATATATATATATTATTTTTTGACATCTCATCAAAGATGAAGAAGAATATGGAAGTCTGGGCATTTACGGGGCTTACGACCGTCATAGGCTGGTTTAAGTGATCACTTTACACACGTGTAACATTCACCAATTCTACCCATTATTGACAACCACACTACTCAAATTCTTGGAAGTTCTATATATATGAACCAATTTAGAAACCTTGTTCATGAATCACTAGAACTTCACTAGAGACATCTATTGGTGAGATGTAAAGAAGCTTTTTATTAAGCAGAAACTCTTGACGTGGTGAAACCACGTTTATCCCCTCAACCTGGCAAAAATAATCAATCATCAATCATTTTTATTAATTAGTCTTAGGTATATTATTTTTTTCTGTGCGCGCAAATATGTTTTATGGCTCCGACCTTTTATAATTTACCTGTCGTAAAATTAAAATGTGTTAAAAGGTTTGAATCATAAAAAAACTGTCGCCAACCCGCTGGCCTTTGTAAAAAAGGGATTAAAGATATTTGCCGATGGTTCTTTATTATTATATAGCGCAAATAAAATTATTGCTAATTGAAATGTCTAGACGTTGAAAATTTTGGGGGTGGATACAAGCGCACCGTCAGCCAATGAAAAATAGTTTCGAGGGCGTGATCTTCAAAGAGAGAAACCGAATATAACGGGAAGAAATCAGTGGGATCGATCTCTTGGAAGCCAACAGTTGGAAGGATCAGTTGGGAGGAATCAGTCGTAAAAGGAAAGACCGACCAGTCGGACTGGTCGGAATAATGACTTGGAAGCCAGCACTTGGAAGTCGGGGACTTGGAAGCCGGGGACTTGGAAGCCAACAGTTGGAAGGGATCCATCAGATCGAGAGAAGACCGACCAGTCGGACTGGTCGGAATAGTCAGTCGGGAGAAATCAGTTGAAAGGAGCAGGCATTCGGGAAATCAGTGGGATCGAGGAGTTGGAAGGAGCAGTCGGGAGAGATCAGGGGGATCGAGCAGTCGGGAGAAATCAGAGGAAGAAGCATACCTACACCAGGTTTTAAGACTTAAGTGAGGAGAAGAGCGGGAGCTCTACGCCGGGAGAGAGAGAAGATAGAAAAAAGGGAGTTACTCATCCGGAGTATCAAAAGCAAACCCACGCCGGGTCATAAGCCTCAAATTTAGAGCTGAAGCTCTACTAGGAGGAGAAGAAGATAAGAAGCAAGAATCATCGCACGGCGGCCCGTCATAAGAAGAACCTCATCCCAGCATCCACGGCGCAGCTTTTTTACAAAGGATCACGGCCACCCCAGCATCCCACAGCGCATCTTTTCCACCAAAGGTTAGAATAAGTTTAATTTAAGATAGGATTAATTAATTTTAAGCTAATTTAAGATAGCAATTTAAGATTAGTTTAAGTTAAAGTCGCTTTCGTATAATTTTGATATTTTTAATTAAATTAATTTAAGTATATTTTTTGTGCTGAATTTTCTTTCATCTCCCTACCCCTCCTTCTAATACTCCCAAGGTATATCAGCTTGATAAGGTGGGCGACGTCACTCTAATATTAGTATGTGAGATCCGAATCCTGGATTATAATCACACACATGAGAAACGCCAGTAAATACCATTTTCATTTTTATTATTAAGCTTATAATTTGACCAGATAATTTATTTACAACATTTTGAGTGTGTCCAAATACTTGTTCACAAAATCTGGATTATCTCCAATTACAGGAGTTATTTTCATATTATTTTTTGACATCTCATCAAAGATGAAGAAGAATATTGAAGTCTGGGCATTTACGGGGCTTACGACCGTCATAGGCTGGATTAAGTGATCACTTTACACACGTGTAACATTCACCAATTCTACCCATTATTGACAACCACACTACTCAAATTCTTGGAAGTTCCATATATATGAACCAATTTAGAAACCTTGTTCATGAATCACTAGAACTTCACTAGAGACATCTATTGGTGAGATGTAAATGCCCAGACTTCCATATTCTTCTTCATCTTTGATGAGATGTCAAAAAATAATATGAAAATAACTCCTGTAATTGGAGATAATCCAGATTTTGTGAACAAGTATTTGGACACACTCAAAATGTTGTATATATATATATATATATATATATATATATATATATATATATATATATATATATATATATATATATATATATATATATATATATATATGTATATATATTTATATGAGTAATCACTTAAACCAGCCTATAACGGTCGTAAGCCCCGCAAATGTCCAGAATGTCAAAAAATATTTTTGACTTAAACCGATTTTCTTCCAAATCGTTATTTTGTTTTAACGAAAATATTCAATTTTTATGTTTTAGTTGAGGAAGTGTTTCAGCAATGTATAGCTTTATTTGTGTTGCATCGCTTATGTTTAGTGAGTATTAATTAATTAACATAAAAAGGGCGAATGCTTCATTAAAAGTTTAAGGATTTTGCCACATCACCTTTTTTTTATTAGATCTAGGTTTTGTACATTTATTGGTGGAACTGCATTTTTTATAATAAAATAACAACCATTTAGTTTTTTCTAAATTATTTTTTTAATTACCTATTAATTGTTCGCCTCCGTAGTGTAATGGTCAGCATGCTCGGCTACCGTTCTGGAGGTCCCGGGTTCGGTTCCCAGGAGGGTTTAATAAATATAAGTGATTTTTTTCACTCCAATATTTATTCAATTTTACACTGGACTGGTACCTGAAGTGGAAGACTGATCACCTTTCCTTCATGTGTAATCGATCGAGATAACACTGCGTTTATATGAAGCAGTGCCCTATGCACCATTGGGGGTGCAGTAAGGGATTTTTTTAATTACCTAACGTCCAAGTGACTGAAATCTAGCTACGGCTTATGCAACGCCGTTTATCATGACACTGCCCAGGCTTCAACTTTTTAAGTTTAATTAATAGCTTTTGCCTACTCGTGAGTGGATTTACTCTTTATGTTTATAACTATAATTTTATGTAATTCATGAGTGAAAATTCTAGGCAAAAACACTTGCCTGAATGAATTTTATGTGATATCTCCGTGCCATTATCATCGAACACTCTCAGTGTTTGATAATGTCTTAATAAGACGAAACGCGTCACATAACATATTTGTAAAATAAAAGTAGAATTCAATCCAATAACCGTGTTTAATTTTGGATATATTACCCAACCAGTTTTCCTTGTTTTCAGTAAGTTCTGTACATTCCTTCCATGCAGTACAGAAACCGGTGACGTTTGAACGGTAAGTTTTCACTTAATAATTGTCATTTATATCTTACAATAAGTGGTCATATTACAAAAATTTCATAATTAAAAAAAATTAAAATCACTAAAAATATTTAATTATAACTTAATTATAATGTCTACCGGTTTCGAAGCTAACCGCTTCTTTATCAAGAGTCATTAATACTTATCAATCAGTCTTTATAATGAAGCGGTTAGACATTATAATTAAGTTATAATAAAATATTTACAGTGATTTTGAAACAAAGTTACATTTTAATTATAAAATAGAAAATCATAAAGTTAGTACTTCAAATATAAATTACAAAAATTTAATATTATTTTTTGATATCTCATCAAAGATGAAGAAGAATATGGAAGTCTGGGCATTTACGGGGCTTACGACCGTCATAGGCTGGTTTAAGTGATCACTTTACACACGTGTAACATTCACCAATTCTACCCATTATTGACAACCACACTACTCAAATTCTTGGAAGTTCTATATATATGAACCAATTTAGAAACCTTGTTCATGAATCACTAGAACTTCACTAGAGACATCTATTGGTGAGATGTAAAGAAGCTTTTTATCAAGCAGAAACTCTTATATTAGTATTAGACTTTTATATTCTTCTTCATCTTTGATGAGATATCAAAAAATAATATGAAAATAACTCCTGTAATTGGAGATAATCCAGATTCTGTGAACAAGTATTTGGACACACTCAAAATGTTGTACAAAAATTTAAGTTGCAAAAATACTTATAAGAGAAACGAATAAACCAATGTTCCGAGAAAAGTAAGTTGTGTAAAGCTGTGGTATTCTTCATATAGATACATTTTTACGTGTCAGGGTTGATCAACAAAATGCAATAAATTGATACAAATACAATGCAAATATTGCATATCTAAAAAAATATTTCATTACTCACACCCCTACACTATTTCTTTCAATACCGGATGTCGGCAATTACGTCGACGGGAAGTTTGATCTTCAGAGTTAAGCGCACGGCGTAAAAATGAGGTGGACAATTTAAGCGAGTAGCATTTACTTGTTGGTCAAATTTTTATAACGTTGCATACATTTAGTTTTTTTTATGAGGTCAAGTGATCATACATTAAAAAAAATTATGACGTCACGTGATCTTACATCTCTTATGTCAATTACATTAAAGTCGCGATATAATTTTGTTTATAAATTTCGCAACTTAGTTCTTTAAAAAAAACGCTTTGCAAGAGAAGGTCTGTCTGGAAACGTAGATGCTTTTGTATCAGATCTGAGAATACAGTGGGATAGATTTAAATATCCCTTGTCACTGCGATCATATTAGGTCTATTGTAACCTCCCTCTGTATCACAGCTCACTCTCAAGACGTACGTGAGTCATGTAGCTCACGACCTGCCTTGGTGGTAGGAGCTTCACCTTCTCGGAGTCCAGTAGTGATCCTCCAAGGATGTGACTTCGGTTGCGAGCGAGTGTTTCGTTATCCTCCACACAAAATCTGCAGACTGGGGAGTCATTTAGTCCATACAATTAGTTACCTAAACTAAGAGAGATATTTTAGGATCAAATTTAAAAACAGATTTGTTTTAACAATGGTACAGAGTATTTATAATTTATTTATTTTTTAATTATTTATGCTTAGATCGTGCAATTAGCATAGTATACTAAAAATTCCTAGCAGCTAAAGGGTTAATTGTTTATATTTTTGACGTTTCATATACCAACAAGTTGACATTGATGATAGCCTTTGAAGATTAAAGCAAGAATCATTTTTAGTGTAATGTTTTATAATATGTATATTGCTAGCTGAATATGTTATGGTAGACACATCACTCACTCTTTTCAATAACGTCGTAAATCAAGAAACTAGATTTTTCAGGAGATCTTTTTTAAAGTTCAAAGATATAATAAAATGTATTAAAAATAAATATCAACCCACTTATTGAACTTTTTATTGTGCAGGAGATCTTTTTGGGTAAAACCTGAAGGTTTTTTCTCCATTTGAAAAATATTTAAACAAAACCTTTACTTCAAAATGCAAAAACAACACTTTTTGCCCTGTAGCGGGTAAATATCATGTTAAAAATATGCCGCTTTTGCTGGGATATAGTACATTTTCTGGGCATTCTGAGAACATGCACAATTGAAAATTGACGATTTTTGATATATGACGTTGTTGAAAGGAGTGAGAATATATTATTACGGTTTTTAATAAAACTGACGCAAAAAAATATACAACCATGATATACGATTTACCCTCGATGAAGGGTTGATGGTCCCAAGAGTAAACAATAAATATGGGAGTAGAACACTTCAATACATTATTTTGTTACATCTCATCAAAGATGAAGAAGAATATGGAAGTCTGGGCATTTACGGGGCTGACGACCGTCATAGGCTGGTTTAAGTGATCACTTTACACACGTGTAACATTCACCAATTCTACCCATTATTGACAACCACAATACTCAAATTCTTGGAAGTTTTATATATATGAACCTTCATGCATATATTTTATTTTAATGTGTACGATTTAAATTTTTTATAGTTTGTAATGTATATATTAATTGAAATAAATAAATTGAATTGATATTATTTATATTCAAAGCATTTACTTTGTGGTCAAACATTCAATTGAATTGAATTGAAAAAGGGTATTATTTCATCTCTGTAATTCCAGTCGGCCCCGGGAGGCGAGCGGCTGCATCGTACCAGAGCCGCCCAGCAACGGGGAGATGAACGTCCTCAACCTCGCGACCAGCATCGCGGTCGGCCAGCGCTCTCCCGAGTTCAGCATGATGAAGATAACCTGCAGGCCAGGCTACCTGCCCCGCCCTCGCGCAGCGGCCATTTGCAAGAACGGGAAATGGAGCGTCAATGGCATCCAGTGCAAAAAAGGTAATGAATGCTTGGTCCTAAAAACTAAGTTTATTTTTTCATTAACATTAACATAAATTGTATACATTTACCATATTTAAATCACAATTTGAAACATTTTTTTTATATTTTGCAAAGACCCACCAAGCCACCTTGTGTGTCTTGTCGGTGGACTTCTTTTTGAATACATTTTATATTCATATTATTTTTCTAAATTTCTCAAATTCTTGGAAGTTCTATATATATATATATATATATATATATATATATATATATATATATATATATATATATATATATATATATATATATATATATATATATATGTAATAAAATAACTAGGTACCTACCTATACATTTTATTAAGTACTTACAAAAAGTACCTACATAAAACAGTTCTACCACCAGATGCCGCATGCGTCGCTCAGAATAAAACAAAAGACTTCCGATAATATTATTAACTGTCAGAATCAGATAGATAGATAGATAGATAGATAGATATAAAAATGATTATAAAGATAAATTAAGAATAAACTTTAATTACAAAGCAACACATTGTTTATTTTATTATTATACACCCACTTTACATATTATCTACACCCAATTTACAAAGAAAAATATTACCACGTTCTAAAACGACAATTTTGTTAATTGGAAATGGATTATGAAACATTAGATGTATTAAAACAATTACTACAATATGTTCGGAGTGATAGAGAAAAATTAGAAGATGATCAAAGAAAACGATTAGAAGATCAAAGAAGACGTGGAAATCTAAGAACTAGTGATAAAATTAAAGATAAAAGTCCATGCAAGATTTGTGAAAATTTAAATAAGGGAACTCGATATCACCCTGAAGCAACGTGCTGGTTTAAAACAAAGGAGGATGATAAGATTAATAATAAAAATGAAGATTTACAAATTACGTAACATGTTTACGCACCGATCAAAAGCTCCGATCCGAAGAAAGATGGACAAAAGCATAAGCCAATCCAAGCCAATCGTCGTTTGAAAACAATAACTGAGATGCCGGACAGTAAAATTCTGCGTACTTCCGTGTAGTGGACAAACGTCCATACTTTGTTTGAAAATGATGCGGAATGCATCGAAACACGTGTGACAAAAGATTTTAAGAAATAGTGGTATTTACTAATTTAAACTTAAATTAAAAACAAAAATTATCAACTTTATTATTATTCTTCTTCTTCTTCTTCTTTATGAGCCCTCTGACCTCCACTCCTGGATATAGGTCTCTTTCCCTTCTTTCCATTTCCTCTGGTTGGTTGCTGCTTGCAGACAGTTTTTACCCCCCACAACGACTATGTCGTCGGACCATCTCTTTTGAGGTCTTCCGACACCTCTTTTGCTCTCCCAAGGTCTCCATCGTAGAATTCTTGGGGTCCATCTTGTGGGGTCCTGTCTCGCTATATGTCCTGCTCATATTACTTTATTACATACGTTTATTCTGACATGTTTCTTTTCAGATCCTAAATATGTTGAAATTACATCTACAACAGTAAGGTGAGGTATAACTTTAACACTATTTAACACTTACCACTCTGTAGGCCAGACATTCTGGCCCGTATGATTCTAGTGGGCAGCTCCGTGGGCCACAATGTCTGGCCCGGCGCAGGTATAACTTTAATCACTGATTTCTCTATCACCCAAGTATACTCTACCAAAAAATATTTCAGATAAATACAGTTAATCTTAATTAACATGGTCATCCGAATTGCCAGACAGAGTGTCCCGAAATTAGGGAACCAAAATATTTTTTTTCATGGTTGAAAAACGTCACATTTTTTTGATCAGAGTAGCTGATCAGTTATGAGAAAAATTTAAGAAAGGGTTAATAAAATACCAACTTTATAGTCAGGTCTAGCGAGTGTTATTGCCTAGAATTTTCACTCATGAATTACATGAAATTTTAGTAACTTTAAACATAAAGCTATGAAAACATAAGGCTATGAAACTTAAAAAGTTGAAGCCTGAGTAGGGTCATGATAAGCGGTGTTGCATAAGCCGTAGCAAGATTTCAGAGTCACTTGGATATTAGGTAATAATAAAAAATAGTTGGGTCTATATATCGCTCATTTGGTGCAACAATGACGTAATTTCCCTTTTTTAAACAAGTTAAATATGTGAAAATGTGCAGAACATGGGGAGAAACATGGACAGAATTGATTTTGTGGTGAAATGATGCGAGATGGCGCGAGTTTCATTGTAGAATTGAGTAAAATAGCGCCATTTCTGTTGCTACAATGTTTTAGAATTAGCACATAAACCCTGATGATGACAAGGTTCTTGTCGAAACCGGGTGGAAAAAGTTTACCAATAAAAAGTGGTTAAAACAAAGTCAGATTTTGTAATGATTATCGCAACTTGGTTCATAAAATAAAATTGCTTCGCGAGAGAAGTCTTAAGCTTTTGTATTAGATCCGAGAATATAGTTTTCTGAGAGCTTTGCATCTTTATTGACTGCAGGACCCAGAATGCTGGACCTGGTTGTACTCTACCGGAGTTTCCTTCCCACGGAAGTTACCAACAACCAAAAGGCATCGCCCCAGGGTCTTCCGTCAGTCCATACACGATCCTGCATTATTCCTGTGAAGAAGACTACATGCTCTCCAGAGCGATATCCATATGTCAACCATCTTTTGAGTGGTCACCATTTCCAATTTGTATAAGTAAGAACTTATATTTACAGATTTGTAGGACTCCATTTCAATTTATATTAAAATCAAACATTGTTTTTTTGAGTCTACTTAATTGTATTTTATTGTTAAAAAACACTTCAAGATAAAATTTGTAACAATTGTTTCGCCTTGCTATGGCATTTTTAAACGAATGTCAATTCGTTTGTTCAAAAAATATTCATTCGAAAATACCATAACAAGGCGAAACAATTGTCACAAAATTTATTTTTAAGAATAAAATACAATTTTGCAGACTCAATAAATCAGTGGTTGATTTTAACATTTTTTGTAAAGAACTTATACCTTAGAGGCAGGGAGGATAAAATGCCTTTCTAAAAAAAATCTTTGGAAACATTCCACACCTTTTCCACATTTATGTATCTACTTATGTGTTCCCACCGATTATCGTGACTATTTATATATAGTGTTTGAAACACAGTGAAACCTCTATCTATCGTTTTTAAAGGGACCTATTAAAATAAACTATGAATGCGGGAAAACAATGAATGCGGGATTAAGAGGTCAGTATGCAAGTAGATACGACCGACTAAAGATACCGTCCTCCCAATCTGCATAACCATTCGTAGGCTACAATTCTAAGAAGAATACAGGTTTCAAATGCAAATGTATTTATTTTTAAAAAAAATACAAACCTGAATAGAATTTTTTAAAAATACTCAAGCTTATTGATCAAAATTAGTTTTTTTAACGGTTTTATTTTCGTAAGTCAATAGTATATTTTCAGTTTTGCAAATAGTATTTTTTTCAGCATCGGTTATTGAATGTGCGTTGTAGAAAGTTTTCTTTCAAAGTGTGCATGCTTCTGGAAATGCAGGTACAGGCAGCGGCTCCTTTTCATCAATATGGACCTCTTCTGCTATCGGTTACGCAAGCTTTCGATAGTTTCTATCCCATACGTTGCCGTTGAATGTAAGAAAATTGAAAAGAATGTAAAAAACAGACAAAATGTATCAAATATGCAGCTTAATTCGAACGATAAATGCGGTAAATGGTGATGGAGAAACGATCGATGCGGTTTAGTTTAGTATAAAACTAATTCCGGATAGAAAAAATAAACGACACATCCGGGAAAACGATTATTCCAGGAACGATAGATAGAGGTTTCACTGTACTTGATCTTCTTCATCTCGGGTCACAATCTGTACGATTAGTTCTTTATGGACAATCTCCATTCATCTTCATCCTCCGCTGAACTCTTCAACTCGGCCTACACACTACAGCGCATGTCGGAGATAATTTGGTCCATGTGGTTTGAATACCCTCCTCAATTGTGAGAAGCAGGTTTGGGTGTCTTATATTATGGCCAGTCTGTTTGGCTCACTGTTGTGCTACTTTGTTTAGTAAGGATCTGTCTAGATCTATCTGGGATCTCCCAGCCCTGCTTAATACCTCGTTATTCGCTACATGTTCCGACCAATGAATCCACAACATGCACTTCAGTCTACTTCGAGTTTTATCTCTAACAGTTTTCAATACAGACATGCGTTACGAGCCGAGGTTAAACGTACATTAAAATTAGACCTGTAATCGAATCAACTTATATACTTGTAGGATGAAAGGAGTGGGCGGGGTTCGAATTGGATATTGACGAATCGTGTTTAACCGATGTCGAATCAAACAATGGACTATATGTTAAATTTATTTGGTTGTTAATTAGAGGAATATTATTTTTAAGTGCTTTCCTAATATAAAAAATCTCCATATTATTTAGTTTTAACCCTTTATTATTAGTGTTTAAGTTTACACTATAGTGCATGTTGGTCTTCGGGTCGACCAAAAATCGCATGTGTTAGACATTTTGTGTAGTTTTGAGTGTGTAAATGGTGCTATGGTGGTGAAGGGTAGTATTGTTTGCATGCTGTGTTAGTGATTGTCCTGACGAAGAGACGGGTACGTCTCGAAACCGGTAGACGTAAAAATCTCGGTGAGTGGTTATATACTTATTTTATTAACATTTTTGTTTTCTGTTAAAATCAAATATTTTTACTTTATATTAGCACTTTTAATCTATTTTTATTTCTGATATCTATTGTATTCTTGCCAGTGCCCTTTATTGTAACCTAAAATAAAATGTATACCCACACAGGGACATGCCTTTGTGAGATCTTAATTTATATTAATATTTATATATATTTTTTTGTAATGTAGGGAATAGAATAAATGGTGCATTGAACAGAGTGATTGCAAATAAAAATATGTCCATGGAAGCCAAGCTAGCGGTTCACAACGGCGTGCTGGTACCGACACTAATGTATGGCAGTGAAATATGGAACTGGCTAAGGAAGGATGAAAGCAGAGTGAACGCTGTTGAAATGCGCTCCCTCAGATGAATGTGTGGAAAATCATTGTATGACAGAATTAAAAACGAAGATATATGAAAGGAATGTAAGGCTGAACGAGGAACAATTGAAAAGATTAAGAAGAGTTCTTTACGGCGGTATGGACATGTGGATCGAATGGATAACGAGAGAATGACTTAGAAAATATATGTGGCGAATGTGAGAGGGAAAACAGAACGAGGACGACCGAAAAAGACTTGGCACGATCAGATCAATCAGAACCTAAAATCTGGCGGTGTCATAAGTCTGCGTAATCGGAGGGCATGTGTGACTAGATGTATGGATGTGAAGGAGGCGAGGAGTGTATGTCAGATAGAAGAGTGTGGCGTTCCATCTTCTCTGCCTACCCCTGCGGAGGAACGGCGTAATGGTAGTAGTAGTAGTAGTAGTAGTAGTAGTAGTTTTTTTGTACTATTTTAATATATATATCGTGAAATGCAAAAAAAAATATAATAATAATAAAATGTTCTGGTTTATTAGACAAACTGGGATGCGTAGTTCCACAGGCAGACGGTTTGCACTTCAACTGCTCAGATGGTAAATCAAACCCTATCGAATGCGGTTGGGAAACACCTCACGGATCTATCGCCACCCCGGGCTGTTTGGACAATTACCACATCAAAAATGGAAACTTCCACCTTCTGCATTGCGACGACGGGGTGTGGAGCAAGCTGCCACCAGAGTGCAAACCAGGTAAGTACTCCACGGAGGGGTCGGTTATTCAAATATACACGTAATCAAAAATAATACAACTCTTTTGATTTATTATTTTGAGAAATAAAAAGACTGTTTTTTGATCCACTCACATTTTTACTAACAACCAACTAGTTTCGGCAACAACCTGTTGCCCTCTTCAGGGTTTACTTATGACTAAACATACATTCATGATACATAAAAGAAACAGTGAACAAAATTATTGGATTAGTTTAATTTATGAACCCTGAAGAGGGCAACAGGTTGTTGCCGAAACTAGTTGGTTGTTAATAAAAATGTGAGTGGATCAAAAAACAAAGTCTTTTTATTTCTCAAAATAATATATCAATATCGTAGCCATACTACTATTTAATATTTGATATATTACTAGCTTAATATTGCCCAGAAAAAATCCCAAAGGATTTTAAACATGGAGGTGTAATATATTAGAAGTATAAAAAATGACTAACTGCATTGATATTTATTTTCTTGCCAAGTAAAAGTGACTTAAATGGCCCTCCCGAACATTTTACGTTTTGTCAGTTGGTCACTTTCTCCTGCACGACTACGATATGATCCATAAAGTTAATGCTTTCAATATTCAAAACAATTTTTTTGAGTTTATCCTTTCCCATTCTGATCATAAAACAGTGAGATGGACCACAAGAGTTTTACGATGGAGACCTTGGGAGAACATAAAGAACCTGACCTAACCACATTTGATTATTTCATATACTTGAATGTGGTTAGGTCAGGAGTCGGATTAATCGTCGGGTATGGAGATACCAGGAAAAGAAGTTCATAAGGAACTGTCACGAGAGGTGGTATACATGATGAAAATGGTGAAGGCCATTGGTAACATAAACTAAGCTAGGACACAATATGCCGAACCCTCTTCTAGTGGAACGGAAGGTCTGCTGATGACAGTCAACAGTCCACCTTGTTCTTACCTTCAGTATCATTGTTAAATTATGTCATTCTATATTTTTCAGACGATGTTGAGGAAACAGTCAATGCTAAGAACGCCACTAATGTTGATGGAATAGCAGAAAATGGATTGAACAATACTCAGTCAGTATTATTTTTTTTTGTCACAGGTGTTTAATGTATGCGAGGAAAGTGATTTGTAGACGAATATTCTTCTTCTTCTTCTTCTTCATGAGCCCTCTGACCTCCACTGCTGGATATAGGCCTCTTCCCCTTCATTCCATTTTCTCCGGTCGGTTGCTGCTTGCAGCCAGTTTCTACCCCCCACAGCGACTATGTCGTCGGACCATCTCTTTTGGGATCTTCCGATACCTCTTTTGTTTTCCTAAGGTCTCCATCGTAAAATTCTTGGAGTCTATCTTGTGGGGTCCTGTCTTGCAATATGTCCTGCCCACTGCCATTTTAGTTTTGCCACGCGATCCATGATATCCTCTACTTTGGTTCTATTCCTGGTATCTTAATTTTTTTTGTCCATCAAGCTTTGATTAAGCATGGATCTCTCCATGGATCGTGGTGTGCTCTTGATCTTTTCTTCATTTCTATTTATCACAGCCATAGTCTCTACTGCATATGTGTTCACTGGCAGTATGTAGTATTCGTGCATTTTTCTTTTTAGACAGGTCAGAATCTCCTTATCTTGCAGAATTTGTATGAGTTTTCCAAAAGCCGCCCAACTCAGTCCTATTCTTGTTGACAGTTCCACTGTTTGGTTCTCCTTGCAGTTTTATCTCCTCTCAAAGAAGAAAAAGATGAATATTCACATGTTCAAATTTATGGTTTTTGAAAGAATTGAATGCAGATCTAGGTGTAAAATAAAGTAAGGGGGAATTTTCGAAGATGGTTTTTATTAATTTATTATTATGTTTTAAAAGGCCCGCTGCTGAAGGTTGTCCACTCCCGAAGTTCCCAAAGAATGGTCGCTACACAATCATGGGCATGCGAGGCCGCATAGTACCAGGACGCATCGTGCCTCAGTCGGCCTTATTGAAGTATGCCTGTAAAAACGACAAGTTTTACCTCTCGGATGACATGGCTTTCTGCGATGAGACCAACGCGTGGTCCGCATCTCCAGTCTGTCACGGTAAAGTATAAGATATGCTGAAAATAAACCAACGAGCTGACTCGGGTAGGTCCCTAAACAAACTGCGGACATGCTAAGGCGTCAAGTTTACAACAGTGAGTTGACGACAACAGTGACCACGCCACGCCTTCTTTTCTCTCTGCCAACAGGGGTAGGTAGAGAGAATAGAACACAAACCTACTTTGACTTTGAAACATTCTTCTCCTTTCCTCATACATACCCGCCAAATATTTTGACTCTTGGCCTGGCCGGTTTCAAGAATTTGACATACCTGAATGTGTTGAAAAGTCGAATGGTGAGCATATTGTCCTCTCAGGATCTTTAAAAACTATGCTTCTCTGCATTGTATGTGTGTTCCTACTAGAATCAACAACACACACACACACACGCACACACACACACACACACACACACACACACACACACACACACACACACACACACATACACACACACCCTCTTACATTTGCTAGATCTACACTAAATATTTTGTACTAATCCATATGTTTCTGTGGCTAACTATAATTGGCTTGTTTAATATATATTCTTTTAATGTTTTGTTTTACATATGCTGCTGTTGTTAACCCAAATAAAAAAATAAAGAAAACAGGTTTTCCTCGGTCTTCCTCTGCTCCTTTTTCCATAACTACATTCGCGTCATATTTTTTACCGTTCTTTCCTCACTCATTCGTTTCACATGTGAAACCATCTCATCACTACTTCTTCTTCATCTTGTTATAGGCCTTGTGGCCTGTTTTTAAGAGGGATTAGCCTCCTGCGATTTCGGTTCCCAGTTGTCGACCCATCTCTTTGGTGGTCTGCCCGGGAGTCGTCTACCATGGGGTTGGCTAGTATAGTACAGTGTGATGTGGGGGGAGTCTAGATGCATCTCTGCATCTCATCACACCTTTCTTAATTTTATCAATAATGCTTACCCTTTCCTTATTTCACTGCATTGTTTTGCCGCACATTCGTCTGAGGGATCGCATTTCGATTGCTTGCAGTCTATATTAATCCTTCTTTTGTCAACTCCATGCTTCACTTCCATACATTGGTGTTAGCGACGTCATCGCAAACCCCGTGCGGCGGCCCAGAAAAGGACCTCTGGATGCCCGGCGGGCGAGACGGCTGCCCGCCAAGCCGAGGCCCTGAGAAGGGCTTTTGTGTATTTATGTACTTATATGTGTGGCTCGTGGACCCTTATATCTATGTATACTTTGTGACTCATGTTTAATATAGGATCTGTGAAACTAGTTAAAGTATAGATATAAGAAGAGTTATATGTTTGTTGCCTGCCTCTGTAGTCTGCCTCCGTAGTGTAATGGTCAGCACGCTCGGCTACCGTTCTGGAGGTCCCGGGTTCGATTCCCAAGGGGGATAAAATAAATATAAGTGATTTTTTCACACTAATATTTATTCAATATTACCCTGGACTGGTACCTGAAGCGGAGGGCTGATCACCTTTCCTTCATGTGTAAATGATCAAGATAACACTGCGTTTATATGACGTAGTGCCCTATGCACCATTGGGGTGCGGATAAGGGTTTTATTTATTAGTTTGTTGAATAACTTTAGTGTTAGTTGGTATATGTTTGTTGAATATGTAAAGGCACCGGTACGGTATAAAAATGTAGCCCGTCCGGTGCTCTTTAGAGAGAGACAGCGATATGGCTGTCTCTTTCCCCCCGGCCGCTGATTGGTCGTGCGTTCCCACTATCGGGCGGCACGCGATCGCGGTCGGGTAAATACATATATGGTAGGGCGCACTTTGCCGAAAATAAGTTCTCTTCGACCACTGAAACTTGCGTTTCATTTCTCCGCTCCGGACCTTCGAGACCACGCTGTGCCACCAGCCTGGACCGCTTCGCCTCTCTGCACCGATTCACGGACCGGTTTCGGAAAGCCCTTTTCAGGGCTATTGAGGTTGACTTGTCGATGCAGTGCTTTGTATCCAGCTTACAACTGGGTACAGCGGTGATGTCTAGAACTCGTCTCATCGATCTCACAGACGCATCATCAAGCGGTCCAAGGACCACCGCCAAACCGTCGGGACTTGCCCCTTCTTGCGCCGCAGAGAAGACCAGAGTTTTACAGTCTTGTATGGATGGAAGACGTCTCGTACAATTAGGTTTGGAACAAGCACTCCGTTATGTACAGCCATTCTTCTTGCTGCAAGATTGTTTTTTCAAAGACCGATTGGTGTAATATTTTTTTCTCTCTGCCTACCTCTACGGAAAGGTAGAGGGAATAAAACGACGATAAATGTGGTGGTTCGTTAGTATTTAATGTAATATTTTTTTGCTTAAAACACCGGTTTTGTATGGAAAAAAAAGTTTTTCTTCGAAATTTATTTATGTTTGGTTTTGTATATGTAAATATTTTTTAAATATACATTTTCTTAAAAAATCTAATTCCAATTTGTACAACACGTGTGGCTTCTCGGGCAGCCGGTCGCGTACTGAATTTGTATATTTTAGAATACACCCTCAAAGAGTCGAAAATAAACACAAGCTTTTTCACCAATATTGACTATATTGACAATATTTTTCACCAATGTTTGACTGGGAATGGTGCAGTTTTGACATTGGCTTGCTATTTCATAATCTAACACTCTCCTTATCATTCATCGTTCACTTTGTGTAATACCACTTTAAAAAAACACTTCTTCGTGACACGAATGAGTGAATGATAAGGAGAGTGTTATATTACCATACCACAAGGTTAACAGTGCTTTTATTTAATATACAAAATATATTTCTTAATATTTTCCATTTTCCATTTGTTTTCAGCTCATTGCAAAATGGTAGAGTCACACAGTCTGGACTTTACTTGCTTTAGTAGCAACCACACCATGGTGCCTTGCAAGAAGTTTATGCAGTTCGGTACATTTGTTCGTTCGACTTGTAAGAATGGCCACCGCGCGATCGGAATATTGGACGACCTGACTTGCGGCCAGGACCGAGATGGAGTCTGGGATAACCAAGTGCCGGCATGTACTCCTGGTACGATATTTACTCTTGCTTCCTATTCCTGGCTCCATCCCAACTTATCGTCCGTCGGGGTCAGCCCTCCTCGTCTTCAGGTTGTAGGTCCTTCTATCATGGACAAGTCACCTAGGCCATGCCTCCGAATCATGTTATCTTTCTGCGGCATGAATTCTTTGGTCTCCCTCTAGATCATGGGTGGCCAACCTTTTCAGCAGCCGGGCCAGATTTGAGAAATTACATTTTACACCGGGCCGTAAAACAAAATTTCTTCTATTATTCAATTTGAAGACACAACGAAAACTAGAATGAAACATATTTATTAAAAGTTAGGCAGTACAAAAAATTATCAGAAAACTTCTCAGTTCTTCTTTGGTCCAACGTCTTTACTACTTGACGCCATTAAAGGGTCTTGAAATTGTCACGATAGTGAAATACTTCCATATATGGGATATGATATGAACTACGCACGGTGGAATGTTCTTTTGTTGGTTTTATGTACACTTAAAGAAAACATATGTGAAATGCTCCGCGGGCCGCAAGAAAACACCCAGCGGGCCGCGGGTTGGCCACCCTTGCTCTAGATGTCATGTTCAGGTTCTCTGCGTTCGATGTTCCTCGATTACCTTTCCTCTACCTTACTATAGATGCCAGTTACAGCCAGGCTTCCAAGAATGCGTGAACTCTTTATTTTGTGTCTAAGGGACACTCCAGCTGACCATCTAAGCATTCTCATTTCAATTGCCTATGACGGTCGTAACCCCCCGTAAATGCCCAGACTTTTATATCCTTCTTCATCTATGTTGAGAACCTTTTCCAAGTTTAAGGAAAACAAACGCTTCCACCTTTTTCTATTATGAAATTTGTTAGATGTAAAATATCATAGCTCTTGGATAAGATCCATTATAGGTACATATAACCAGGGCTTTTTTTTCATGTAACGCAGTGGAACGGCGTTCCAGCAATTTTCTCACGGATATATATATTTTTAAAATTATCAAAATCCATTAAACGAAACAATTTTTTTGCATTTGTTCTTACAATCAATATTTTATATGCAACATTTTGAGTGTGTCCAAACACTTGTTCACAAAATCTGGATTATCTCCAATTACAGGAGTTATTTTCATATTATTTTCTGACATCTTATCAAACATGAAGAAGAATATGGAAGTCTGGGCATTTTCTTTTCATCTTTGATGAGATGTTAAAATGATAAAATATGGTATTGTAATGAATATATAAATGATATTTGAATATTTTTTTAGTAAGTTTCGTTTAAAAGAAAAAGACCTTGGGTATAATTAATATTACACTCTCCTTATCATTCATCGTTCACTTTGGTATTGCACATTCCCGGTTTATAACCTGGAAGGCTTCTGGAATTCACCGGAGGTATCAAATTTCATTTTTAGCAAATTAATGTTCAAATAAAACACTTGTAAGGTCACTTTTTGAGTTTGTTAATGTAAACATGACTAGATGTTTGAAGCAATCAGCGTTTTTAAGTAGAATTACACAATGTGAACGATGAATGATAAGGAGAGTGTTATACATTATTACCATACCACAAAGTTTACGATACTTTAACTAGCTAACTAACTAACCATCACGCCGCTTCCCCGCAGGGGTAGGCAGAGAGAATCGAATGCCACACCACTCTGTCTTTGCAAACATTCTTTGCCTCTTCTACATTCATGCATCTCCTCATACATACCCGACGATTATTACGACTCCTGACCCGGCCGCTTTCAAGTATTTGACATACCTGATTGTGCCAAGTTTTCCTCGGTCGTCCTCTGCTTCTTTTTCCAACTACATTCGCTCCATAAATTTGTTTAACCGTTCTTTCTTCACTCATACGCTCCACATGTCCAAACCATCTCAACACACCTTTCTTAATTTTATCGATAATGCTTATCTCAGCCTTACTTTCTTTCCTTATTTCATCATTCGAACATCTATCAAACATCGTTTTGCCACACATTCGTCTGAGGGATCGCATTTCGACTGCATTCAGTCTGCTTTCATCCTTCTTTTGCCAACTCCATGCTTCGCTTCCATACAAAAGGGTTGGAACCAGAACTCCATTGTGTACTGCCAGTTTAGCTTCCGCCGATAGATTTTTATTTGCTAAAACTGATTTTAGTGCACCATTCACTCTGTTCCCAGCATTCACTCTCCTTTCTGTGTCTTTATCAATCTTTCCATCCCTAGAAAACATACTACCCAAATATATGAAATCATCTACCTGTTCCAAAATCTCCCCTTACGATGCTTTTAATTAACAAAATATAATTAATATGAATGAATTTGACATTGCAGAGTGCGGATACGAGTCAGACGCCTCGGTAAGCCATATGGTAATGGGTCAGATCAGCCGCAAGAACGAGTTCCCTTGGCATACGGCGGTTTACCAACAAATGGGCCCCAACAATTTTCAACAAATATGTGGGGGGAGTCTGTTGTACTCTCACGTTGTCGTCAGTGGTACGTATGTATTGATCACTTTACACACGAGTAACTAACTAACTAACTAACCATCACGCCGCTTCCCCGCAGGGGTAGGCAGAGAGAATCGAACGCCACACCACTCTGTCTTTGCAAACATTCTTTGCCTCTTCTACATTCATGCACCTCCTCATACATACCCGACGATTATTACGACTCCTGACCCGGCCGCTTTCAAGTATTTGACATACCTGATTGTGCCAAGTTTTCCTCTGCTTCTTTTTCCAACTACATTCGCTCCATAAATTTGTTTAACCGTTCTTTCTTCACTCATACGCTCCACATGTCCAAACCATTTCAACACACCTTTCTTAATTTTATCGATAATGCTTATCTCAGCCTTACATTCTTTCCTTATTTCATCGTTCTAACATCTATCAAACATCGTTTTGCCACACATTCGTCTGAGGGATCGCATTTCGATACACACGTGTAGCCAACACCAATTCTATCCATGATTGACAACCACACTACTCAAATTCTTGGAAGTTCTATATATATGATCCAATTTCGAAACATTGTACTTGATTCACTAGAATTTCACTACAGGTATTGTTGAGACGAAAGAAGCTTTTATTGAGCAGAAACTCTTTCATTCGTATGTGAGGTCCGAATCCTGGATTATAATCATAAACATGAGAACTGCAAGAAAATATCCTTTTCATTTGAATATTTTAGTATTATTTTTTGACATCTCATCAAAGATGAAGAAGAATATGGAAGTCTGGGCATTTACGGGGCTTACGACCGTCATAGGCTGGTTTAAGTGATCACTTTACACACGTGTAACATTCACCAATTCTACCCATTATTGACAACCACACTACTCAAATTCTTGGAAGTTCTATATATATGAACCAATTTAGAAACCTTGTTCATGAATCACTAGAACTTCACTAGAGACATCTATTGGTGAGATGTAAAGAAGCTTTTTATAAAGCAGAAACTCTTATATTATGCCCACTATTATTAAACTCTTATGCCCAGACTTCCATATTCTTCTTCATCTTTGATGAGATGTCAAAAAATAATATGAAAATAACTCCTGTAATTGGAGATAATCCAGATTATGTGAACAAGTATTTGGACACACTCAAAATGTTGTGAATATTTTAGCTTACAATTCGACCTGTTAATTTATTAATAACATTTTGAGTGTGTCCAAATACTTGTTCACTAATCTGGATTATCTCCAATTATAAGAGATTTTTTTTTAACATCTCAACATAGAATACAATTGTAAGAGTTTCTGCTCAATGAAAAGCTTCTTTCATCTCACCAATAGATGCCTCTAGTGAAATTCTAGTGATAATCCAGATTTTTGAAGTATTTGGACGCACTCAAAATGTTGTATATTAAATATTAGTCACCATCCATTATCCACGGAGTGAAATAATCCGTGTGGTTTATTAGGGGTATGTCTGACAAATATTTCAGGACGCGACCCTTGTAAGGGTGGGTTCGGCTGAAGGTAATATAAATCCAGTTTGCTTTTCCGCGGTTTAATGGAGTTAGGTCATATCAACATTAATTTATCTTTAAAGGAAATAAGGTCATTACAGGTAGCACGCTCTATTAATTTCAAGGTTTCCGCGGTGACGTCATACCTGCGAAGGGGAACAGTCACTGGGGGAACAGTTACCGAGATAGTCAAAATAAGCTGCCCGCGAGTAGAATAAACTCCAAACACAGAAAAAGTTGTTAATAGATTTTTCAATTTCAATTTCAATTTCAATTTATTCAATAAAAAAAATAATGTATACATAACAAACAATATTCAAGGCCGAAGACCGAGAAAAACATGGCACGATCAGGTATGCCAAATACTTGAAAGTGGTCAGGTTAGGAGTCGTAACAATCGGCGGGTATGTATGAGGAGATGCATGAACGTGGAAGAGGCGAAGAATGTTTGCAAGGACAGAGTGGTGTGGCGCTCTATTCTCTCTGCCTACCCCTGCGGGGAAGCGGTGTGATGGTTAGTTAGTTAGTTTTTTTTTATTTTAAATATGCTTCTTACCTAATGTTTTTCTCATTTATTTCTCTTAAAAATGCTTCTTGTGCCATTTTTATTATACCTGTTTATTGTTTTTATATTTTGCCATGTATCAGTTTTGGTTATTTAAAAAAATCTTTTTTGTTACTTTATTATTTGTGTTCCAGTCTTGTTAACCTTAATCCCATGTCCCAAAATGAGAAACAGAAATTACTCATCGGGAATATTATATGTAAATATGACTTTTGTATGTAATATGTTTTGAAATAAATAAATTAATAAATCATTGGGAAATTAACAAATCGTTGTACTTTTCCGATGTCAAGTGAAACTTGAAAAGCGTCCTTTGGAGGACAAATAACAATTTGCATAATATGTGGAGCTCTTATTGCATTTACAGCGGCCCATTGCTTTTACGATCCGCAGAACAACATCCCAACTGATCCGTCGTATTACAGAATCGTCGGGGGGAAGTTCTACAGAGGCTGGGACGACGAGAGAGAAAATGGTTTAACTTCAATACAAAAATCAAAGGTTGGTCCATATTATTATTTGAAGGACAATATGGAAGTCTGAGTATTAACATTGCTTGTACCTATCAAGATCCATCCAAGAGATATGATATTTTACATCTATCACAATGCATAATGGAAGAAGGTAAAATCGATTGTTTTCCTGAAACATGAAAAAGATTAGGTGAATTTTTGACATCTCAACATAGATTCTCTTTTCTAAACCCTTATCCGCACCCAATGGTGCATAGGGCACTGCATCGTACTGACGCAATGTTATCTTGATCGTTAATTATATGAAGACAAGATGATCACTCCTGCGCTTCAGGGACCAGTCCAGAGTAATATTAAATAAATATTACAGTGTAAAATCACTAATATTTATTCTCACCCCCACTGGGAATTGAACCTGGGACCTCCAGCACGGTAGATAACCACCCTGACCATTACACCACGGAGGTACACAACATACATGAACAAGAATATAAAAGTCTGGGTATTTACAGGACTTGTGACTTATAGGGTGGTTAAGCGTTCACTTTACACGCGATCATTCACCAATTCTACCAAGGATTGACAACCACACTATTTGAATTCTTGGAAGTTCTATACATGCGATCCAGTTTTGAAACATTGTACAAGTATCACTATACATTGTACAAGTATCGTAATTGGAGATAATCCAGATTTGTGACAGAAGTATTTGGACACACTCAAAACGTTCTAAATAAAGTGTGTAAAGGCTTGTTAGAAAGTAACTTGTTTTTTGCAGGTTAGTCGTTTATTCCTGCACGAGAAGTACCAAGGAGATGAGCATCATCAACAGAGCGACATTGCGCTTCTTGAACTCGAACAACCGTTTAGATTCAACGAGAAAGTCCATCCAATATGCATTGATTTATCAGACGAGCGTCTCAACACACATCATATGTCACGAGATAGCGTGGGCAAGGTACTGTATAGTTTTATTTTTATTTCTTGCATCCCTTATGTCACTGCGACCATTTTAAGTCTATTGTCCTCCCTCCATGTCATAGCTCACTCTCAAGACCTACGTGAATCATGTAGCTCACGTCTTGGTGGTAGGAGCTTCACCTTCTCGGTTCTAGTAGTGATCCTCCAAGGATGTGACTTCAGTTGCGAACAGTTATAGAGAATGTGGATGGGTGTTTCGTTATCCTCCATACAAAATCTGGAGACTGGGGAGTCTTGTAGTCCATACATTTTGCTCACTCCTTTCAAGAACGTCATAAATAAAAAAAATGATTTTTCAGGTGAACGTTCTAAAAGTTTAAAAATATAATACAATGTTTTAAAAATAAATATCAAGCCACTTATTGAACTTTTTACTGTGCAACAGATCTTTTTAGGTAAAACCTAAAGGTTTTTTCTTCATTTGAAAACTATTTAGTATATTTAGAGAATGTCGACGGGTGTTTCGTTATCTTCCATACAAAACCTGCAGACTGGGGAAATATGAAGTCCAGTTTTTGACATGTGCTTCCTCAGCCTGCATTGTCAAAATTAGTCTGACCAAGAATTCTATTGGCTTATTTTATCAACCGGATTTTTTTTTTAGGTAGCTGGATGGGGTTTAACGGAAGAGGGAGTATCTTCGACGGAACTGAGATTCTTGAATCTTCCGGTCATAGCTCTTGATGACTGCAGAATCGAAATGACCAAATACCAATTCTCCAGATTTTTAACTTTCGACAAGTTTTGTGCTGGATATCTGAATGGTATGTAATTTTCTTCTTGTTGGCCTTGTGGACCGTTTTTAAGAGGGATTAGCCTCCTGCGAGGTCGATTCCCAGATGTCAATCCATCTCTTGGTGGTCGTGCAGTGCAATGTGGGGGAGTCTGGATGGTCTGGAGTCCATTCTCCTCACATGCGCATACCATTGTCTTCTTCGTTGCCTTCCCCACCTAATGACATCTTCCATCTCGCACATTTTTCGGATGAAAATAGATTGAATGCAGTCATTGCATCTCTTAGACTTTTGTGATATATGGTAGATATTCGAATGGTCATATAATGAAAGAACTCGAGGTTGAGATAAGCATTATTGATAAAATTAAGAAAGGTGTGTTGAGATGGTTGATTGGTGAAGAAAGAACAGTCAAATAAATTTATGAGGCGGATGTTATTGAAAATAGGAGCACAGGAAAAGCGCGGAAAAATTGGCATGTTCAAGTATTTCTAATACAGATCGAGAGTGGTCAGGTCAGGAGTCAGATTAATCGTCGGGTACGTATGAGGAGATACCAGAAAAAGAACCAAAGAAGAGAATATTGTGAATCGCGTGGCAATACTCAAATGGCAATGGGTAGGACATATTGCAAGACAAGACCCCACAAGATGGAGAGAACAAAAGAAGTGTCGGAAGACCCCAAAAGAAATGGTCCGACAACATAGTCGCTGTGGGGGGTAGAAACTGTCTGCAAGCAGCAACCAACCGGAGGAAATGGAAAGAAGGGGAAGAGGCCTATATCCAACAATAGAAGACAGAGGGCTCATGAAGAAGAAGGAGATGTTTGATGAATTACAAGAATATGGAAGAAGCGAAGGTTGTTTTTAAAGACATTTTGGAGTAGCATTCTCTTCCACACCAATCTGTTTTTACAAAAAATGATGACTTGTTAGTCTTTAGTTGGAAAACTAACATTATTTTCTATATTTTAGGTTCCGCAGTCTGTCAGGGAGACAGTGGCGGGGGGCTCATGTTTCCAGTGGTCAAGTATGGAGAGGAGAAGGTCTGGGTGCTTCGGGGCATCGTAAGCAACGGCCCACTCAACGAGAACGGGACATCCTGTAGGACCAACACATACACGGCCTTCACAGAGATCTTCCAACTCAAAACCTGGATGCTCCAGAAACTGAGAGAGCTTGGCATCACCCACGCATCGTCACTTTAAATGTTTTATATAACTACACACATATCGCTCACTACTTTCAAGAACGTTATAAATTTTCAGAAGAATGTTTTTAAAGTTTAAAAATATAATACAATGTATAAAAAATAAATAACCAGCCACTTATTGAACTTTTTACTGTGCAACAGACCTTTTTAGGTAAAACCTGAAGGTTTTTTCTCCATTTGAAAAATATTTAGTACATTTAAAGATATAATTAAACAATACCATTTCTTCAAAATGCAAAAACAACACTTTTTGCCTTGTAGCGGGTCAATATTAAGTTGAAAATATGCCGCTTTTGCTGGGATATAGTACATTTTCTGGGCATTCTGAAAACATACACAACTGAAAATTGAAGATTTTTGATTAATGACGTTCTTGAAAGAAGTGAGCGATATGTACAGTGAAGCCTCTCATAACGAGCATAATTCGTTCAAGAATCTTACTCGTAAAGTGAAACATTTTTTTGTAGAATTTATATTTGAAGCAATAACTTTGTGATTTTTCATTTTATAATTAAAATATAACTTTGTTTTAAAATCACTATAAATATTTTAGTATAACTTGATTTTAATGTCTACCGGTTTCGAAGCTAACCACTTCTTTTTCATGCTATTGTTTTTTGAAGTATTAATTGGCAGACATTATAATGAAATATTTTTGCTGATTTTAAAACAAAGTTTACATTTTACATTTTTTTTAACTTGTGCTGAAATCTCGGCTCACAAGTGAATGTCGTGAAAAAAGGGAGTCACTCGTTAAGGGAGCAAGTTTTTTCTATTTTTTTATCTTTATAAGAATTATTCATTATGAGGGGTGCTCGTTATGAGAAGTTCCAATGTATTAGATTCAATGTATTAGACTAAGATTTCTTGGTGGAACTGTATTTTAAATAATAAAACAATACATAACTATACTGGTTTTTTCACATTTATTTCATTTGACCAGTGACCGGGTTTCGTCGTTGCCGACATCATCAAACTGGTGGGAGGCTATCCAAAATATAATGATATATAT
>NW_028280889.1:1317500-1460000 GCF_059751285.1 Brachycentrus maculatus
CTTTCTACGTCTGATAAAAATGGATTGATTAACCAAGCTGATATCAAAAGTTCCTGTTAGTCTTTGAACCGTATTATCATATCTTCGATAAGGGCATTAATGTGGCTATGATACTATATGTCTTTTTTAATGGGCCCTTGTTTTATATGAAGAACTTGATAATATTGAGTATTATGCCAAAGTTAAAGTTAAATTTTGCGTATGAAAGTGTAGTTTTTCTTTATTGACACAACGTTCCCTTGAACCTCCCGCTCCCTTCTGCAGCACCCCCCAAATGCGAAAATTTTAAAAACGCCTAGCCAGACTTCCAAAACGTCCAGAAAGGGGCGCTGGCACCCCCGATAAGAAACATAACTTCAGGAAGTGGTGGACACTCCTTCTGTCCTTTTAAAATATTGTGTTTTCTGGAATTTTATATATATTATAGTAAGTCAAAAAAATTACCATTACCATTTACCGTTGTACGGCTGAGTTGAGTAACCATTATTAAACTGAACTTTTGAACTCAACTAAACGCCTAAACTCTTTTTATAAATGTCGCGTTTTAGCCGTGACCTTTCTATTTTTGTTTACACTGAAATAAATAAATTTAGATAGTGAAATATCTTCTTTGTAATATTAATATTATAATTTTGAAAATATGTAATACAACAAATTTCAATATCAATACCATTTAACCTGAAAAATTAATGATAAATATTTCGGCGGGTGGATTCGACATTCAGCCGCGGCGAAGTCACGCCCAGCCGCGGCGAAGTCACGCCCAGCCGGGAGTTTAGTACTAGTAGCCGTTTACGTCACTTCCGGCCGCTAGCGAATATCACTTCCAGCCATAAAAAATCGAGGTAGTTGGCGGTCTTTATATAAATAGTTAGTCTGTGTTCGGGATCCAAGGTGAGTGTGTCGGGACAAAATGCACATTTCTTTTATTTCACGGTTAAATATAACAAGAAAATACTTTTCCGTATTTAGACTCCACTTTCTAGTTAGTTTGTGTGTGAACCGAAACGTTGATAGTGTCTTATAATTTTGACGTAGCCGAACATGTTAGGTAACCTTTGACTAGGTTATGTCAATTATCTAGTCAAAGATATAGATTATTATTAAGGAGCCGTAATTAATAAATATTTATGTATTTTAATCACCACAGAAGTATATTTCTTATGTTTTGTTAAGGTTTGGCAACGTCAACTTGCAAGCCCCAAGTTACATAATCCGCCGCGATGTTCTGTCAATAATCTGATAATAAATCAAGTAATGTAAATAAATATCTTTGAACTCTTTGATCGATTATTTCCCCTTAATTGGTGCACAAATAATAATAAAAAATCGGCTGTTACATTCCGCGAAAGCCGTAAACCTCTATTTTGACTGTCAGCTGTTCCATAGATACCATTTTTTATCGTGAGTGGAATGTCTTAAAATTATAATATGAAATTCTTTCAATAAAATTATTTCCAAAATAATGTTTTTAGAATAGATTTTTATTTCATGCCGTGCAATTACTATTAACAGTAAAAAAAAAGACATTTTTAACACATGAATCTGGTTTAAAATTCTAATAAAAATATATCTAAAGGTTTATATTATTTTTGAAAAAAGAAGATTATCTGTATACAAATTAATAATCATGGAAAAGAGCTGTTTTTTTTTTTGTTAGACGATCTTGATCGTTAATTATATGAAGGCGAGGCGATCAGCCCTGCGCTTCTTGTACCAGTCCAGGGTGATATTAAATAAATATGAGAGTGAAAATCACCCATATTTATTACTTAGTATACTAATCATTAGTAATCGCAAACCCAATTCCGATCTGTACAATGTTTTTTGGCGTCTCATGCTCTACCAAAAGTAAGCAAATAGAACACTTAGAAGCGCCTCCCGCTCTCTACCGACAGTATGTAAAAGGTACTATTAACACGTTCGCTGCCTGGTTAGGGAAGCAATATTTCACCAGAAGCCACGTAATTTTTTTTGATAATATAGATAAATATTTTCCATAAGTTAAATTAAATGCAAATAGTCTTTAAAATTGTCTTTTCATTCACGCCGATATGACTACACTCAAAAAATCTGTGTTTGATTTAAAAATGACTACACACACAATGGTGACTAAACCGAATATGAATAATACATTGAATACACATCATGATTGGCGGCGAATGAGTTAAGCGTTTCCTGAAAACAATGTTTTAAGACGCGAAACTACCCAAAGCAGTCCACAGATCACTATGAGTCCTATTTTGAATAAATTTAGTTTCCTGCAGTGTGTTGAATGTATGAGTTGGTTATGTTTTCAGAAGGCCAGAATGTCCAAGCTACTTGCCAACCGCTTGATGGCGGCGCTGAGGGCGCCCGCGGGCAGCGCCGCGCTGCACGGCCGCGCGCGCATCGGCAACCGGGAGGTGGTCGGCTACGGGGTCAATGGCGGTGCCAACTACGCCGACCGCTCCGACTTCCCCATGCCCGCCATACGCTTCCGCGAGGACACACCCGACATCAAGGTCAAATATTGCGCTCGCTTCAAACGTTTAGCTTTACCATATTGTAGACTTTATAAAATTAAACAACTTTAATTTAAGTTGTACTCAGTAAATACCACTATTTCCAAAAAATCTACTGTGACACGTGTTTTAATGCAAGAAACAGCTTCTACCCCCTCTTCAACCTTCAACGTCCCAAGGACCTAACTCTAAAAAACTTAGAATTAGCTTCACATACGGTGTTTGAATATGTGCCACAGTAGATTTTAAGAATTAGTGGTATTTAAAAGGTAAAACATAAATTAAAAATGGATAAATTTTACCACAATGTAACTGCCGAATCAATTAATGAAACTTTGTTTTTAATCACTTTTTATTAGAATTTTTTTTCCCCAACTAGTTTCTACAAGAACCTTGTCATCATCGGGGTTAAACATTTTCTTCTTCTTATTTTATTTAGGACCATGTCCTGTTATTCTCTGGTCCGCTCCTGGAAGGTATCACCATCAGTATATAGCTGTATCTCCATCGGTTAGGTGTTCTTCCTGGGGGCCTGTCACCTCTCATGCTGCTATTCTCACCACTCAATCTGAACTTGCTCTTCCCACATGATTTCTCCTGAAACATCTTCTTTCTCTTTCCCATCGCACAACATCTTCGACATGGCAGATTGTTCTAATTCCAGAGTTTCTTACTCTGTCGCGAAGTGTAAGGTCTGCAATCGGTCCTAGAGTCTTCATTTCGGTGGTTCATAAAAGGCTTTTCATTCTCAGCTCTTGTTTCTACACCTTACGTCATGATCCAACAGGTTTTAGTGAAATGTCTACTAACTCTAAAACATTGAAATATTCAGTTAGGTAAAATCAAGGTTGTTTTATTTTATAAAGTTTATAAAATGTGCCACAAAGTATCTGCGAAATACGTTAAAGAAAAGTACCATTTTGGAGTTTGGTTTAACTTTCCCGCGTACCGTTCCAGGTCCTGAGAGAGAAGGAGAAGGGAGACTGGTCCAAGCTGTCCCTGGAGGAGAAGAAGCAGCTGTACCGAGCCTCCTTCTGCCAGACCTTCGCGGAGTTCGAGGCTCCCACCGGCGAGTGGAAGTTCATCACCGGCTGGGGCGTGTTCATCTGCTCGCTGCCCATCTGGGCGTACATGCTGCTCAAGCTCTACGGTGAGTTATCTTGACGTCTGCCAGACCTTTGCCCATCTTTCTTCTTCTTCATGAGCCCTCTGTCCCCCACTGCTGGATATAGGCCTCTTCCCCTTCTTTCCATTTCCTCCGGTCGGTTGCTGCTTGCAGCCAGTTTTTACCCCCCACAGCGACTATATTATCGGACCATCTCTTTTGGGTTCTTTTAACACCTCTTTTGTTCTCCCAAGGTGTCCATCTTAAAAATTTTGAGGGGTTGTCCTATCTTTGCTAATCCTGAAATGTTCAGCTTATATGTTACGCTGATCTATTACCAGATGTCTTCGGTCTTTCTGTTTATTTATATTCAAATGGTACAAACATATTTATTAATGTTCTATTAACAATATTTTGAGTGTGGTATAATGTTGAACAAATGGCATGCAATTAGTGGATTTAATTACCTCTACCTATGTAGGTATGTATGTACGTATTACATATAACTTCAATGGATGGCAGTATTGAATTTGTACGTTAACTCTGTAAATGCCCAGACTTCCATATTCCTGGCACAATAACTTTAATTTCTGTGGAAATATCAATAAAAAAAATTCTGATATTATTTTGTTTTTTTAAATGTATTTTTGAAATTTGTTTTATAACATTTTTTAGAGAAATATTTGTGCTTTTATTATTATTTAAAAATACTTCAATTTTGTACTATTCCCCTGAGTCTAAGCGGCTCATTATTAAAAATAGCTAATCATATTGTGGTAGAGTGGGTTCGAACACAGAAACTCTGACGCAAGAGTCCGTTACACTAACCACAGACAACCTTAGCAACTTGTTAATATGTATACGTTGTTCTTGTCTCATGGATATGAAAATTATTGAGAAATTACCAGAGGATTCTGGCAATTTTTCACTGTTCATTGCTTAACCACATGCATTAACAAACTTTGGGATATTGTCAACTTTTAATTTTTATTTCTAAGACTTTCGGAATGTCTTTTGCATGTATCCCAAAATCATGAATACTAATAATGATAATATGTTCCAGTCCTGCCTCCCCTACCCATCACCATGGATGAGGCTCACCAGAAGGCGCAGCTCAAGAGGATGCTGGACCTCGAGGTCAACCCCGTGGACGGCCTATCCTCCAAGTGGGACTATGAAAACAACCGATGGAAGTAATTCCGCTCTCCCACTCTTCGCCAGCTCACCGCCGACAGCAAACGGAATCGCATTCACCGATAAAACGCACAAGAAACTCCGCAACACATTGCCAAATAATCCAAACCATCCCCTTCGAAATCTCACCATTTCGGACGAGCTTTATACACAGAAACTTGAAAAAACAATGGCTGTGATCTTGGTTTATTTCTATAATAAACTAACCAAATTAATTGACGTTTTAATCAAAGAAATTATTATCACATCGAAGATATGTAAAAGATTTGAAGCTTGTATGTGAATTTCATGTTAAAAATTTATGCTATTAATCTTCAGTCGCCTCCATTTTGATAATTTTTTATGTTAATGGATCTGTTTTTAGAAATCACATTAATATTCAGATTTTTTACTTGTCTAAATGGAACATTTTGCTAAAATGTTTATTCCCATTTGTCACTTTGCGGACGTCTTTATATATGACAAGAAATTATGCTTTTATCAACGTCGGATGACACTGTCAACTTGATTTTTGGACTCGATTATTCCTCAATGTGTGGCAATGTTTTCTCGTGGTGTTTGTAACAAATATGATGCAATTGTATTTATTTTTTGTGATAATTGATAGCCATTTTGCATTACGCCGCTCTGGGAAGTGTTGAGTGGAAGCTGGTTGGTAGCACAGAACTGTATAGTTGTGGGATCACTACTTCACATAGTCAAATTATTTCTTTTGTAGAATTTCCGTTATGTAATTATGTAATTTTAATGTAATCTATTATTTGTTTTCGTCCAAAATGGAATGGAAATAAAATTTCATAAAATGAATTAACAGTTTTTTTTTTTATTTATAGACTTTATATGCCCTTTATTACCATTTATTACCATTGGGTAATAAAAATAACGTTTTATTCCGTGATAAATGAATATGCAAATTATTACTGTTTCTGACTAAATCAACTCAGTTAAAAGCATTACTAAATTTTTGTTTTAAATTTAAACTATTAATTTCGGGAGAACAGTCCTCCCATCAATTGGTGATTAAAATTTTTGTTCAAAATGATAATAAAGAAAACTGCATAAAAGTATTTTGAATCGTCAATTATGCACTATGTAGGCATTCAACATGCAATCAGTGGGTTTTTATGATGAAAATAAAACACTTATCATTGACACATTTCAATTTATTTAGAACAAAATCATGGCGTCTGTACAGATGTACTGTATTTCTCCTCACATAATATAGCCATGAATACATAACAGATAAGAACAGCGATATATGCAGTTTAACATATTACACAAGTGGAAAGTTTGTCTGAGAAACAATCATCAGCTCGTATATGACCATACTATAATAGTGGATGTTCATTTCTGGGTTGTTAATGCTTTTAAGTGGCTGTAGAGATGTGCCTAAAGGGTAAATTGTTACTTTTTCAGTTGTCTGATTCAGATATTCATGACTTTTTCTCAGCTTAAGTTTTTGATGTCAAATATATCAGTAACTTAAAATACGCAACTGAATTTATACATATACCGTTTAGCATTATGTATTAACTTTGTGTGATTGAATCTAAAAACCAAATGCAATAACAATTTGTTTGCCCTGTAATGATACACTTCAAAGCCGACATTGCAACTGCCATTTCAGGGTCTACCATCACTGCCCTGAATTTAGAGATTGCTTTTTAATAATAAATGCATTCTTGTTATGCCATTTGATATCCAGCTGGTGGTCACCTGTCGAGCTGTCATTCTTCATGTGTTAGTGAATTGAGAGAAGAAAAAAAAGGTAAATAAATCATAATATACTAAATGATCATACTATTATCAAAACAATAGTTAGTGTTACGCTCTTATTATTATGTTAAAATTATGTCTGTTAAGCTCAGGCTTCCACGCATTCGTGGAAGCCTGGGCGTAACAGACATTGATAGACGGTATGGGCATATAGGACGCAGAGAACCCGAACATGTAGTTAACCAGGCAATAGAAATGGATCTTCCTCGAAAGTTATCTAGAGGAAGACCGAGGAATTCATGGGTGATGCAGAAAGATAACATGATTCCAAGGCATGGCCTAGGTGATGTTGTCCAGGACAGAAGGACCTACAGCCTGAGGACGAGGAGAGCTGACCCCAGTAGTCTACAAGGATATTAAAAAAATATTTTTTACAATACGCAAGTATGCACGTCACATCCATTTTGACAGGTAAAAATAACTTGAGTCAAGGTGTAGTCATCGAACCAGCCAATAGAAAAGCACCATAGACAAAAAAAACTATACCATAAAAATAACTCCTGGTGGAATTGCATTTTATGCCTTCGGGACTGCAACAGCAAAGGCATGGTCACTAAATTTAGCGCGGTGGTAAAAAATCACTTTACAGATGGCAGTTGTCGAAGCTGAATGAAGCGTGATACATCTTTCAACTAAATTGTCTGGTTTACAACCTTATTCATGAATCAATTTTTTTTTAAATTGCAACTTTGTTTACGAGTATAAATAGATTTTATTATATTGAATAGATAATTGTAAGTATGTAAAATATAACTGATGACTGTTTCTCATAAAATAGGGAGTACACACACTGGAAGATATATTTTTTTGTAATTTGTTCAGATCTGGTGAATTTTAATCTCAATATAGAAAATATACATTATTACCAGTAGTATACAAGTATCAAGTTGTGTCAGTAGAGAATCCAAACCTTGACAAATACAATTTTCCGAAGCCCTTCCTTATAATGAACACAATAATTACACACAAAATTATTATTTACTATGAAATATAATTAAATATGTGATTAATTACTCATGACAGACAAGTAACGCATGCCCTCGGTACAAAAAAACCTCAGTGAGGAGACATTATGATAAAAAGAAATCAATATGAATATGTATGATTGATAATATTGATTTCTTTGATATGATAATTTTGAAAGAAATTATATCTTATTGAAGATTTTTTCTTTTCTTTTTTTTGGGTGAAATTGGTTATGGGAAAATTTTACTAAATAGTTATTCATTCTTTGAAAGTTTAACTTTCAGTACCTACTTTTAATAAACTTTGTTTGATTCCCATCCAAGTATAAATAATATCAAAATTCACCAGATCTTAAAATTGAAATTTATTATATAAAACATTGAATCAATAAGCTACATTGGATTGTATATAAATATTAGAGGTCCCAAAAGTATTGCAGTCAGAAAAATTTATAATTTTTGTAAAATAGAATATTCTATTTGTGTCGGTGCTTCTGACTAACACTTTTGAATACAAATTATTGGAATAAAGTTTATTTAAATAATTTTTTATTGTGCGTTGCCACTTCTAGGACAAGCCATTACAAAAATTTTATGTTAATAAAGTACTTTTTGTTAATAAAATACTTTTATTGCATTTTAATGGTCCACTGGATTGATTTTGAAAGCTGATGTGTAAACAATTAGGATTTTGTTATTTTACAGAAAATAGCAGCAAGCTGGGAGGTATCTCAAGGTACGCCATTGCTAATTTTAGTATTATGGAACTTGAAAGGCATAACAGAATCAATAACTGCCAACACTTGAGATAACTTATTCAATTTTCACACATTTCAACATCGTTTGGGTATATTTGTAATCTCCAGTGTACCACTTTCAATGCCCCAAGAAATGCTATTTCCCGATAAATGGCTGTTAAACCACTACAAATAAAATATGCTGAGTCATGACAATGTTTAGAAATCAACTTCTAGGGCATCCTAGATTGATGCATATCAACAACAGCAGCCGCCATTCTCAATGCATTATTCAATAAAATATATTTTAATCTGCATAATCTTTTGATATAATCCAATAAAATTTTGATATATTTAACTAGTTATTTGCTATTGAGTTTTGAAATGTTGTAGATCTTTATGCCTTTATATCTTAAAAGATGAGCAATATAGATCAGTTTGTTTTTGTGCAAATGACAAATTGACAAGTCCTTTGAAATGGCAACATTTAAATTTCATATGGTGAGAGTATGGAAAAGAATAAAGAAGTAGGTATAATATTTACATTTTTAGATAAATAATCTTGTGCCGTACGTACTGATTCCAAATCCACAATCACAGGGGAACTTACTTACTATACACTCAACTTAATATTATTCTTATATAATCGTGGACATCTGATGTTAGACATAAAACAATTTGTTATGTTTATAAATTTGATTTACGAGAGATGTGTATTAAGTACAATTAATTTAGAAAGAGGAAGAAAAAATATCATATAAGCACTGGAAAATGTCGCATGATAGTGAAAAGTTTTCACATAAGCTTGAGAAAATGCCACACGAACATGACAGTACAGAAAGTATCATGAGAATGGTGTTACACAGGCACGAGAATGTGAAACTTTACACCCAAATGGACCCAAAGAATTATATGGCGACAAAAAGTCATTGCAGCATTTATTACTTACTGAATTTTGCCTGAATAGAGACAAAATATAATCCCCCTTTTTTATTATCAATAAAATAAACTTACTTACATTTTTTTTGGTAGTTCACTTAAATACATCTGTTGGGACAATAGGATAAAGGTGAACTCACTGTCCACAAGCAATTTTTAAAAGTACTTGATATGAATTCCATGCAACGATTTTACAAAGTTTTATTGTAGCTGTAATTATATCAAATAAATAAAGGCTTTACCTTTTTTTGCAAAATTGTGCGAAATTTAATTGTGCCAGTAACAGATACAGATTACTCATAATTTAGCCTAATGTGTTTATCAAATAAAACACTGATATAATTTACTTTTATGTATTTGTGACTTCACAACCTTTATAACACATAAGGACTTATTTTTATGGCTGTAAGATCACAACACGGAAGATGTGAATTTTTATTCATGTAAATTTTTATTTGTAATGTGTGATTCACAAGATGAAAACACAGACGCAAGTACTTTAGATGAATGACATGAAAATACTAATTCACAAGATGAAAGTGCAGCAATGATGTGTGTGAATTTGATTCAGGACATGAAAGGACAGTACAGATGCGTGCAATTTCGATTCACAAGATGAACTTACAGCACGGATGCATGAGATGAAAGGACAGCACAGATGTGTATGATTTTACAACACAAATGACTTCACTTGAGGTTCACCAGATATCCACGACTATACCAGATATGATTGACATGTATTCCTATTCTAACAAACAACCATTCACACAATACTTAGTAATATGTATTGAAGTGTTTAACTAATAAATAAAGTATTTATCCGTATTGACCAGCAACCTGATAAATGATTAATAGGAAACGATGATAGATTTGCAGTGCCGCTTGCAGCACACTTTGTATTACTTTGGATTCACCCCTCTGCGCCTTGTGCCTTCACATAAATCTAATAATAAATATTAAAAATAAATTGTAGTTATGTGCAAATTGCCTCCACAGTTCGACCCATTTAAATAGCGCATCAAGCGACCGATTATAAGCGGAACATATTCGAGAAATTTTACAATCCAGTCCGTATAAAGTTATTGATCGTGAACATTTAATTTCAAACTTATTTCAAAAATATATCTTATAAAAAATGGCTTATTTTAAGTATTCAATATATATGTCTATAAACAAGATTATTCTCTTATTTTGATGTACAGAGACAAATTATTCCGAAGTGCAATTTGTAATCCCTCAATATTTACGTTTTTTTGGTAGTTTTGCAATCATAGCAATTAATTTTATATGTTATGCAAAGCTATACAGTTTCAGTGCCAAGCGTTGAAAATGCAAGGCGACATTGGAAGACTGCCATCCACGAGTAAGATGTCCAATTACTTTAATACAGAGATTTTACCAAATACTTTGTCTATTATTCTCTTCCATCCCCCATTCTACACCCATATGGTGTGTAGGACCACCCATTAAATAAATGCGGCGTTGACATAACTGTCAATTATCATATGAGGGGAATGTGTTTGATGGGAGGCAGATGATGCCAAAGGAGTAAAGGAGCTTAGAGTAAAGGATATTAATGATATATGGGAGAGGGAAGGGGGAGAAATAGTGGGTGCTACAGGAGTGGAAAAGAAGAATAGCAGCAGTGAGTGTTGGAGGTTGCATACCCATACTCGCACTAGTTTATGTAAGTTGTACTCTGCTAGATGAGTCTGCAAATACAGAGGGATTACTACATAACATCTGATTAAAAATTATATTGAGTAAGTTATCCAATCATAAATCTCGAGAATTGTCCTGCGATAATCTAGTGGAGTTAAGAAAGCTTCTCGCCTTCCACATGCCAGTCCAATAATGGCCACGCATAGTCGGACGAGAGAATATTTATTCATATTTAATATTTATGCATTTTAGTTATCTGTCGCATTAAAAACCCTTCCCCGACTGTGTGTGACTTAAATTAGAAGGACATGTTTGTAGTTGCGTAGCTCGCTTTGTATTGGAGGCAAAACACATGTAAATATAACATAAAACGTAAATACACCAAAACTTAACAATGAGCAATTTACTAATTAAAATTACTAGAATTTTACAGTATAATAAATAATTCATATAACTAAATTCAGGGTTATATTGGATACATGATAATACAATATAAAGTATGCCTATTCTATGGAGAGGTATAGAAAGTAAATAGACACCACTGACCACTTACTGTATTGGCCCGAACATAATGCGGCCTTACATGCAAGATGACCATATCAATTTTAGACCAAAATTTCAAGTGACAAATATATTTTGATGCGTAATACCTCCAATGTGAAAATTTAAAAATATGTTCTATAAATTTTGGTCTATTTTTCCATATATATATTTTGATTCAGGTGATATATTGCTTTGTGTTCAGATGTTGTTCAGCATTTTTCTATTATTATATGGCGTGTTAGCACCTGTTACAAACATTTCAGATCACATTAGGCTGATGTGAGCAACTGAAGTAACTTGAGTATAGTGAGCAGGAGAAGTGTCTCTTTACAATCTTTATCTCTTTTAATTGAAATTGGGTTTAGTTAAATGAAACAGCGATAGTTGACCGGAATTTAGAATCGCGGGCCTATTACGACAGCCCAAGTTAGCCCAACCGATTACTTAATTTGAGCTTTCAGTTTTCGGTACAAACTAATTTTACAGACGAGAAAAATCTTACTTTTAAAATTAAATAAAATTTCTAAGGATGCTGCTCCATTCGTTTGAATAATTCATAAAGGAACTTTATATCAAAACATTGTAAATATGTTCAAAAATTTAAATAAATTAATCCATTAAATTAATACATGTAAATATGTCTAAAATTGAAATGCATATTTGTGATATTGTTTCTCATTAGCTTTACAGGAGACGAAATATGTAGTTATTTACGAATAATTATAAGATAAATGGTCCTTATAAACAAAATATCGCAATTCACAAAGCTTTGCCTTTGACTCTTCAAAAATGCAGTAAATAATATTATAATACACCTTAAACGTTACATAAATCTTTCCTTGGCATGAACGGTAACTTTATACACAATATGACGTATCGCTACACTTAGACGTAAGGTTTATCAAATAAAACTTTAGGATATCCAAAAACATAGAGAAAGGAAGATTTCCAAGACATACCATTTAGAGTTAAATAGATTTGGTCAGTCCTTTTTGTAGAATATAAAGTGATAGATTACATTTCAAGAATTGCAAACCTTCATCTGAACAGAGACCAAACGACCAACACTGAAGTATAAAAAATTGTGCATTATCACTTCTTCATCGGCAAATAAATCAATATAAAAAAATCACAATAAATTTCTTTTGAAATCTGTAAATAAATAAGGGAGGATGAAGGATTATTATCATCTATATTTGAAAAGCGTGAACAACAAACAATGCGTCTCAACCACCAGACTTTGATGGTGGTCCATGCATTGTTACCACGAATATTGCGAATCTCTGTCCGAGTATTTCATACCAAGAGCGTGGAAGAAAATACTTATATTACAAAAACATTGATATCTGTGAACACATAAATAAGCTACCATTGAAGCCATCTCTGTTTGCCAAATGTTATTGACATACACGTTGATGTAGCATCCTGCACTTTTCTTGATGTCTTTTCACGTTTATTCAATATTTTAGTCCTTATTTACAAATTTAATTAGTTAAAAGACATCCTTTAACTTATTTGTATCGTCACACTGATTATTATAGAACTATAGACACACTTTATTTGGAAGTGTGTCTCTTTATTCCGCAATAACCTTATAATATTTACCTTACCCATAGATTGCAATCCATTGGACTTACTGGACTTTAACGTATAATGGAGCGTAAGTGTTTCCTCAAATTAGACCTTTTATGCTAAAGCATGGGTAAACCCACTGGGGTAAAGCATAATACTACTGAGTATTACTTTCCAAAACCATGCTCTTTAGAGCCTCTATTTTAAATAGCCCTATTTGCTCCAAATTTATTAGATAAAAATCAGACACGTCACACATAGAAGATATTAACATTCTAACATGGGCCGAAAAAGTTAATAAAAAAGTTAATTTTTAACTTTTCTCACATGTGGAGGTCCTCACAAAAACGTTACACTTCCATTATAAATGATTTTAAGTAATCAGGAATTCTAGCTTGTAAAATTGTTAAGTTTTGGTGCGATTTAATGATTTCATACTGGTTTAACACAGGATTGATCACATTTTGTCGCAACTTTAATTAAGATTTTGATAGAATACAGTAAACAAAACAGATTTGCATTTAAAGGATTTATTTGTGTAATATTGGAAATGTAACTTTTTGGTGAGGACCTCCCACACATCCGAAAGTACTTAGTTTGAATTTCAAATTGACCCTTAAAATAATGTATTATTTTTTAATATTTCAAAGTAAATCCAATTAGTCACATCCCTTAGTATTTTTAATAATTATTTTTACTGTGGATGTTTCATAAAAAATAAGACAGATATATCAACCTCTTAAAAGGACTTGAAAATCCAATAAAACATTTAAATATGTAAGTTTAAACGACAAAGTGCTTAGTAAGGCAGTATGTTACTATACTAAGGGGTGAGGAAGTATATATTTTAAACCTCGTGGAAGAAGCAAATCAATAATTTATATATAATATATAAATTAATGGTGGTTAGAATATTACATCAGTTAATCTCAACATCTCATTTATATTATAAATCTATTTGTATTGCTTCCGTTTTTAGCTAAGGTTCCCATAGTGATTCCAAAAATATATTAATTTTATCTCTTCGTAAGTACCGTATTATCAAGTATATCTTCGAATCATATTGCTTTGTATTAGAAATTTATTGGCATGAGTACATATATATTTATAGGAATAAAATATATATATAGGACTAAATTTCTTAACCGATCTTATGTAGAATCTACCTTAATCCATAAAAATACATACCTATAACATCAATTACACCCTTATTAATAAACATCCAATTAATATTGAGACAAAGAATGCAAAAAAGTTCACCCGGTGCAATGTTTACTGTTAGGTTAGGATGAAGAGGAATTGATTGATTTTGTGACGCTGTTTGACCTTGCGAGAGCATTATAAAAGCCGCAAAATGAAATAAAACATCACAAAAATGAATCAATGCAGTTAAATGATAAATCATATTTTGATTTATATTGATAATGACAGATTATTAAATTCTACAAAGCATGTGCCAATTTTGTATGTGTTTGTGCAAATATTTTGCAGAACTTTGCAAGTGATTTTGAAGATTAAAAAAAAACATGTGATTATGAACAATGATATAACATAAAATTTTCAAACTATGAAGTATCTAAAGCGTTGATCATTTTTATTGCAAAAATAGGGTCAATCTCTGTTCAGAAAAATCTGCAATCATCTAAATAGGTACATATAATATAAATTTCTTAAGCATATATTTCTTCATATCGTAACACATAGATGAAGTGATTTAATGACATTCAAAAATATGATGCATTATCAAGTTGACAACATTTCAAAAACACAATTATTTAAATCTAAATATTACAACTAAACCCCTCTTCCGCAGTTCACATGCTCTCACATTCTCCTCTTCCACCTCTGGTAAGATACAAATACAAATATTTTATTGCTTGATCGTGTTCGGTTAGTCCAATAGACCATTTAGAAAATGTGAATTTTGATCCGGTTTCTGGCCTCTCGCTTATTTAATTGTCGCTGTCAGTCAGCGTGCTGGAGAGCATGTGGAATTTGTGACTCTGTGAGATACGAGCTGCGTACTATTATTTCTATACAATTATGAATTGGGGTCTTTGGTACCCTGCTTCGGATCATATGTAATTTTTGAATGATCAGTATGCGCTTTCCCGTAAAAATGAAACATTTGATCATAATCCTATTGATAAATACTTTTTATCAAAAAAACTATTATTACGTTATTGATAATTTTATAATGGAGGTGAATAGATACAAAAGAGGTTGTGTGATCACCTTTTTATCAAGTCAACACCGTGTTGGTTTAAGAAGATTCTTTTCTAAATGATCTATCGGACAAACAAGTGTCAAGCACCGATTCGTGGAATATTCACCATTTAAAATTAAAATAGGCTAGTTATTTTTAGCATTGTTTTTAGATTGACTACCATAAGAATTTTTATGGCTTCGTACAATCAGTTGCAAAATATGAAATACCTTATTTCTATTAATACATTTATGTTTCTTGTGGGAACAAAATGAGTACTGTTTATACTTTTATATACCATATTTTGTACTTTTTATTCTTAAACTACGTTTTATCTGTCAAGCTATCCAATTGGCATGTTCACATATAGAGGGAGATACGAATAAAAGATATTTTCTGATGGTACAATGCAGAAAATAAGAAAATAATATTGCAATGAAACTTGATCAAGAAATTTTCTTCAAAGACAATGTCAATAACAATGCCAGCCAAACGTCATAAAACAAAAAAAACATGAGTGAAATATCTCAATCTACCCATAGTAGTTATCTGGTCAACATTTTAAAATTGGCAATAAATTGTTACTATTTATAAGTATTGTAAGTAATTCATAATGTTTGAATTTTATCACCAATCCAAAATATTGTCAGTTGAAAATAAAACGGAATGAATGATACAGATATCTGCATTATTTAAATCAAATAAACTCAACGTTTTTTAGTGATACATATAAATAATGGCATGCAACACAACTTCACTCCACAAAAAACTAAATGTACTAACAAATTAAGATATTTTTAACTGATATAATTCAAATCGATGAAGGTTGCCAAAAGATCAAAATATGATTGTTATCACAATTTATGAAAAGTCATTGAAGAATATACAAAGCACTTTGTTAGAGACAAATGTAGTTTAAAAACTTACTTTTTTTGAGAACTAATAAACGTCACTGTGTGACATCATTATAACTATGCAAAAATATTCAGCTCTTGGTATAGTTGACTGGAATCCCTTGTTGTGCATTTTAGTTTATAACCCTAAAAATACACCCAAAAGTATTTTTAGGTTTATTATTATAAATATCATTCAATATGCCTTTTTTGTAATTACTTTCAACTCATGATTTATTTTTATGATTTTAAATTCAATAATACTCTCAGAAATTTATATATTTTCCTATTTAACAAATATATTTCTATTAAGAACTAAAACTATGTTCCTTCCGTTATATTGCTAATTAAAATTGAATAAAATACAACTTCTGGCACCTTTTTTCTTTAAAACAAAGTACTGGTTTTAGAATATGAAAATCTTTAAATGTGTATAGATGTACATCAGTTAATTTAAGAGTTATAACTAATTTGACAGTTCGTAATTTTTTGTAAAGATTGTAAGTAAGATATTTATAACTACGAAAATTGTCTTTCCAGTAATCCCTCATTTTAAGGATATTCTTATCCGCAGTACATAGTACTTGTATACAAAAAAAAATGTTTTTCAATAATTTATATTATATGGAATAGAATAGTGTTTTGTCTGCCTTCGTAGTATAGAGATTAAAGCATTTGGCTGCGGTATTGGGATCCCGGGTTCAACCCCCCAGGGGAGTCAAAAAATAAATTTATTTTCACTCCTATATTTAAATAATATCACCTTGGTCTGATATCTGAAGTGCAGGACTTGCCTTCATGTAATTAGCGATCAAAGTAACACTGCTTTCATAGCGAGCCGATGCAGTGCCCTATACACAGTTAGGTGCGGAGGGTAAGAAGGTAAACAAGAAAAGTGTTGCTGTAAATCTGAAGAAATAAACGTCGATAACATATTTTTCTTCATTGATCTTCCAGCTTATTTGTCTAAAGTAAATTAAATCACCATTCAGACACATTAATAACTAACTAATTACAAACTTGTCAAAGAAACCACTGGTTACACATCGTCAGTACGATCGGTGCGGCTGAACACTTTATTTGATGCACAGTTGACTAACCCCATAGTGCTTGATCGCTTAGTTAAGAAACGGTGATTCAATATCCTTGATTGGTAGAAAGTACTTATAATTATAATAAAAATATAAATAAAGACCAACTGACACTTCATAATTGAACAAAGGCATAGAAATTTTAGAGTTTTACCAAATTTCTACTTTTTGATCGTTGGAAAATTCGTTAAACATAGTGGGTTGCGTTTATATTGATTTTAATCATTAAGAATAAAGTGAGTATTGGTGATTACCAATACTCACTTTATTTGTTTGTAAATTTACAAGAAAAATTATGATTTTAAATGGATGGATCTTTTTTTGTTACCCAATTATGTATGTGAAACATTGTATATTAAATGTAAATAGGGAAAATGATTGCACCATTCTTGTGTTCACATTATATAGTTATATTATATAGTTTCCCATGACATATTGGCAGAATATAACCACCACAGATAAAAAGGAGTATTGTTCTTCAGATGAAGACAAAGCCATTGCTTCTAACCTACTGTATAATTAAGATTAGTATTTTGACCTTTGGCAACCTTTAGAGATATTTCCGGGCATTTATTAAGGGGATGAGAGATTATTCATAACAATATTAGCTAATAAATAATGACACGTGGAATGAACAAATTGTTGAGGCCAGAATTCTTGAGAGAGTTCCCCGAGAGATGTGCATCTCCGCGCGTGTGGTGACGCATTTTCGGTGCTCTGCGACCATACCGGCCGCCTCTGCGACGTATTACGTAGGACATTACGACAACCTTAATTCATTAACGACAAATCCAAATTTATTGACTTCATTTTACAAGAATAATAACTGCAGAGGGCTTGACATACCTTTCTAAGAGTAGTCTAAATATGTTGTTTTCTCCTCGCGATAAACACTTATTTTGGTAAATACAACACCGAATATATATTGCATAAAATATCTTTGATCTCTTCTGATATCTGGCTAGCGGTGTGATAGTGTATACGGAAGTTAGGCATATAGGCACCTATACATACTGCGAGAAGTTGCCTCAGAATGTGACACCGTACGATTACTTTATGACGTAGCATTCCTTTTAGTACTTTTATTTTTATAATAAAAATTGTTTCTCCAGGCTCTTGCCTGTCGATCGATTTTTTTTTTAAAACTTCAAAACTTTCTCCGCTATTTTTCACCATCATTCATAAGATATTAATTACGATCAATAATTATTACGCAGATGACTCCGAGAAGACTTCCGGATCACGGTTCGAGGACCTGACTTGAGTCACTGGTTCGGGTTTGGAAACGAGTTTAGGACAGCTTTGTTGGGTTTTCGCATCAGCACCCGTTTCCCATTTCTTTGTCTCCGAGATCAAAGACTCTTCCGTTGTTTTCCGGGTCTCCGTAGATGTAGTCTTCGTCTCTGCCGTCGTCTATCTCCTCCATGTGCATCGCGATGAGCTTGAGGGTGACGAGTTCCTTGTGAGTCTCGAGGGCCAGCACAGCGTGGCGTCCCCCCGCCATCACTTCGCAAGAACTCACCCTTTCGGGAGGAGTGTAAACCGCCATTAACGCTCCTGAAATTAAAATAATAAACTGGCATTAATCCCTAATAAATTCCTCATTATTACTGTATGGCTGCGAGACATGGTGCCTATCTGAAAGAGATAAGAATAGGCTGAATGCGTTGGAGATGTGGATCTATAGAAGAATGCTCGGGATATTCTGGAGAGACGACATCTCCAACGACGAGGTGCTACGATTGATCAAGGAAAGGAAGCACCTACTCGGGACTATCTCCAAAAGACGCGCCGAATGGATCGGCCACGTGCTAAGGCAAGAGGGTTTCCTGCACCAAATAATAGAGGGGACGATCGAGGGAATAAACGCCAGAGGACGCCTACGCCGCCAATACCTAAGCGACTTATACGAAGACATGGGCTGGTCCACGTATGAGGAGCTGAAGAGGACTTCCGAAAATAGGTGAGAATGGCGAAAGAGAGGTCATCTGTTGCTACAGACAAATCCGCAGGATTGAGACCAAAGAAGATTAATCTCTTTCATAAATAAGTATAATTCTCTTTCACGCTTCTTTCATACTTTATCTATGGATAATTCCACAGACGAAGTGTACTGCTGCACCACTAAACTGGCAACACGACATAAATAACGTTGTGTAAGCTCACCTGAGCGTAGATCCCACATTCTGACGGAGCGGTCTCTGCACGCCGTGTCGCTGGTCAGAAGGAGACCTCCGGCCGGCGCGAGGCGCAGTCTGTTCACCGCGGCCGTGTGACCCGACAGCGTGAAGCGGCAGTTACCTAAATGTAAGGAATATATTGGTATTACCAATGAGAATACTTGATCAATCAAGTTCATGTGAAAGAAGTGCTGAATAGCCCCATCTATCCACCCTGAGCTATGCAACAACCATGCGTGATGAGATTCTCTGCAGACACTCCCTTGGCCATTGCGCGTTTTACAAAAATTATCAATGAACTTCATTTGAGTACAAGTACACTTAATATAACATTAATAAAATCAAACAGAATTTTTTTTAATAAAATATACGTTTCTAAATACAGCCAAGACAAAATTAAAATCTCAATAGCAGCAGGGCAAGACTTGGACTACTCATTCGAGATTGTTTGATCTGGGCAGATTTTTTCTTAAGTCCAGATCTTATCTGGGGTTGGAATATCCGACTCTATGGGAATGCACATATCTATGGAGATCCATTGTCAACATTGCATCAGAACATTGGATCATAGCAACGTTACCTTGATTGTCAATTATACAAAGGCAAGGTGTTGTCAAGCCATACGAAAAGTAAAGTAAGTAAGGTATTGTCATTCCCATTATTCATAAATCCTCACGAAGGCACATCTATCTCATGCTGAGTAGGTATTAAGTAAGTGACTATTTTTGTAAGATAAATGCAATCGCGGACAGTTGCGGAGCGAGCGACTCACCGGTGACGAGATCCCACACGAGGATGCGGGCGTCATCCAGTCCCGACACCACGCACCCGTCCACGGAGCTGATGGCCAGCGAGGCGGTGTCCCTTCCCGGCTTCCACTTCTTGAAGAGAGTGCCCGACTGCAGGTCGTATACCACGATGAAGTTAGGAGCGGGCTCATCCAGCTCTAGGGCCACCACGCACACATATGAACCTGGAACATTGTACATCATAATAAAGTAATATTAAAACATAATAATAGCATAGCAATTGAAGTAATAACAAACGGTAGATAATTTGAGTAATTTGTGTGTCAGCCAACCTCCAGACTCAGCTAAGGACATGAGTGAATGGGCAACGAGCAAAAGTTGCTGACAGAGTTTTATTATCCCGTGGGTTAAACATCCGGAAGGTGTTATAACCCAAGAAGGGCTAGTGCCCTAGTGGCAACTAGCATCGGAGCGATGAACAGAAATAACTCCATGCATTACCTGTCCAGAGAGGAGAGGAGAGTTGTTACAGGGAGAGAGAGTTGTTGGGCAAGATCAGAGTACCACAGACAAGTCAGCTTGAGGCTAGCTCCTAGATAACCATCTAGATCCTCCAACACAAAAGTGTTGCGTTATCTAGGGGATAGCCTCGGAGCAGTAGTGATTGCCAGTGCCCAGAACACCAATACAGGCGCATAAAGAAGAAAAATATGTAATTATTAGTTTGCTTAAGATGTAGACCTTCGTGAGTGATGGCAGCCAGAGAAGTGATGAAATCGTGATGTGGGATTCTGAGGTCGTATAGTAATTTCCTGGAGCTCAGATTCCATACGAGAAGTGGGAATGGCTTCTGGGTTTCGTCTCCACAAACCAAAATCCTACAACCAAACCAAACATTACAGCGATCCATTTATATACATATAATAATAATTATATTAGTAAGAACCCACTCTTATGTCAAATGAATTTCTTAAGGGATTTGTGGCAAGCTTATATTATTTTTTAAGTTATGACTTGAGTAGTCAATAAGAAATTACAGACTGTGTCCAGAATACAAAAACTATAAAAAAGTCTTCAGAGTAAGTTTTGAGGAGTGATTCAGAGACTGACAATAAGTCAAGGCCAGCTTGCGGAATTCCGCGGGCAAGCAAAGTTAAGCAGAAAAAACTAGTTCGTCCAAGGAAAGGGTCCAAAATTGGCATGGCCTAGGTGATATTGTATATAATAAAAGGACCTACAACCTGAGGACTAGGAGAGCTGAAAGAAAGAGCGGAGAGAAAGATGATAAGTTGGGATGGAGCCAGGAAAAAGAGAATAGATTTTGATACTAAGATATGGAATACCTAGAAAAAGCTTTTATAATTTTGTTATATAATGTATTTTGTGTCTGTAAGTTTTAAGCTCTTTTTGACTTAGCAAAAATGTTATCCTATATTTTTTTTCAGGGGATTCCTACACATTAGTTACATACGCTAGTACGAGTATGGGTATGCAACCTCGAAATCTCTAGCTATTTCTGCCATACTCCTTGTCCACCTTCATTCCCATACAGTAATATCCTTCACCTTGAGCTCCTCCATTATGTCGTTTGCACTATGCACCATCAGATAGCAAAATGTGCCAATTAAAAAAATTAAAACAAAATAAGACGCATTTTAAATACAGTCAAAAACAAGAAAAAATACTAACCTTCCATCACCTGATACAAGTAGAGAGTTGAGGAATCTATCTTCACCCGCTTTGAAGGTGGTTACACAGTCACCTATGAACATTTTATGCGGGTTATTCTTACTGTATAATGCATAGTATATATGTAAGGAAAAACAATTTTAGGTTAGGTTAGATACTGTGAGAGGTATACGAGATATTAAATTAGGTAACATTCTAATTTATTGTAATGTAACTTGATTTGTATTATGTTGGATCACATAAGAGACTTAATGTTTATTAAGTTTGGTTAGGTTAGGTTACAATAAGACTCCCCTCCATACACCGCCAAACTATTTCACACACTTGTATAATGTAATTACTCAAGGATCACACATGTTGTGGTGACTTGCCTGTGTCGGTGTTCATGAGGTTGACATACATGCGGTTACGCGAGAGACACACCAAATGGGAAGGGTCGTGCAGCCCGTAGAATGGCATCTTCTGATTCATCACTCCCTTCAGTGGGGTAATGAAGGTGCCCTGGAATAAATAAAGATAAACATTTTTCATATGCGTGAATAAATTCTCAAAACATAACATAGACATTAGAAACAAAAGTTAAAAGGCTTTGGAAGTGTAGGGAATGTGGGTATGTTGCTGACACAGTGGGACGACAACATCCCGCAATCGCAAGAACACCCGCATAGTCTGGCAAGCGTTATTCTTTTTTTTAATAAAAAGAGATATATCTGTGTTTTTATTATTGACAAAAATATTTCAATTTCATACTATTTCTGTGAGCCATTAACTATTGTTGTCTCACATAAATTATTACTGCACATGTTAAACTATCATTTAAGTACCTAGAATTGTATAGCTACATAAAGACTGTCAGTTCATTTAATCTTCACATTCGTTTGAAAAAGCCATAACTAGGCGAAAAAATTGTCACAGTACTAATTTTTATTTGTTTTTTTTTATAAAATACAACTTAATAGACTAAAAAAATCTATGTTTGATTTATAAATTAATTCATAAAATATAAAATGTATACTTAAATTATTTATTTATAAACAAAGTTATAATTGAAAATAGGTGTGATTAAAAATAAACATGATAATAAAATTTACTAATCCCTTCACGAGCCACCGAAAAAGCCTCGGCGAGCTACCGTGTGGCGATCACTGATCTAGATGACGAGGGTATGGCAAACATACCTGGTTGAGATCGTAGACCCGCAGTTCCCGTCTGCACAACACCACGCAGCGGTACTGATCGATCGGGACCAAGTTGATGGGGTGAGGCACTCCCAGTAGCGTACGAACTTTCTTGCACCTGAACGTGACATAAGAGACAGAAGATATAGCCATAAGTTAGAATCAGCCGTAATTTGAAAACCATTTAATGTGAAATGTTTCTTACTTGGCAACATCCCACACGCAGATCTCCTCTCGTAGAGTAGACAAGCTAGCGATGAATCCGTCACTCTCCAATCGTACCACCAAGTCATAAGACTTCACGTCCAACACCTCGCTAAGCACCAGCTCCTTGTTCCTTCCTTCGTGGTGCCTCTCGAGGTTTACAGGCAAAAAACAGGGGATGGGCGGAGTCTTCACCTCCCGGCACCACTTCAAGCACACCTCGCTTCGTATTATATCTCTCCTCTCCTTCAAGAACAGGTAGAACAGGGCGTAGAATTGTTTGGCGTCGTAGTTAAGGGCGAATGAGTTGATCTGAAGGAATTCCCTCAGTAGCTTGATATGTTCAGGAGTCGATTCGTCCTTGTTGTCCATTTTCAGGAGGCTGATGTCTTCGAGAAGCTGCCCGCAACCCAAAGCCGATATCTTGTCATGTATCCAAGTCATGTCCGTGAAGAATTCTTCGTAAGAAAATGATAGCAGATCGTCTTTGCAGAGATGGTAGCGTTGGTAGGGTACTTCTTCTAACTTTCTGGCGTTGAAACTGGAAAGGAGAAATATACATTAACATTCTCATAATTATACCTGCTCTTCCTGCACTCAAACCGCATCGTGTGATGGAATTGGACAAATATATTCCAATATCATAATAAAAGCATACTATAAGTTTGAAATTACTACAAAAAATATGTCTTCTGATGCGTATCCACACCAATGGTGCGTAGGGCACACCATCAGTTGAGCTGGTGTTGAAACTAGAGTTATCAGTTCACATGAAAGCATACTTTATCCAAAGTTTATTTGATCTGCCACCAAATAATTACATATATATATACAATCATATGTACAAGGATCAATGAAGCATGCAAGAGGAAGAATCCATTACCAGTCGGCAGAGAATCTGTTCTTCTGAGCAATAAGGCGGCCAACCATGTTGGAGTCGCCCTCCTCGAACCACGTACCCTGCACCAGAAACACATCACATGAAGCGGGTCACACAACTCTGGGTGGGCCATAATAAAGATTATCTACATGAACCATACCACACGAGACAAGTAATGCCCCGTGAAAGGGTGTCAAACCACACAAAGCATGGGAGGTCAGTTGTACCATTTGAATTTAGTCATACAATATGAGGCCGGTCATAATGCATGAGGCAAGCATGCCGTGTGAAAGGGTGTCAAACCACACAGGTGTGTCAAAACATATAAGTCGTACCATATTAATTGAGTCATACAACATGAGATTGGTCATATTACACAACAGGTCATAGCATGGTAGGTTGTACTACATGGTTGAGTCTTACCATATGAAATAGGTCATTAGTTGAGTCATACAACATGAGATGGGTCATAACACACAACACAGGTCATACATAGCATTTGAGTTAGGTTGTACTACATGGTTGAGTCTTACTATATGAAATAGGTCATACCACATGAGATAGGTCATATCTTCCGAATCTTATATACATCATGAAGTGGGTAATATACATATTACACAAGATATCTTACGAGGTAGATCACACCACATGAGCGAATTATATGTCATGAGGCGAGTCATATATCATACGAGGTGTGTCATATCTCACGTAGCAGACCGCACCACATGAATAATGAGTTATACATGTATATTTTTACATGAATCGGGTTTATGCCATATTAAGTAGATCATATTTAAAGTGAAACTTTGCTGGATAATGTCATTTTGTTCCTTCCAAGTTACTATGCCTTCTTGCAATATACAAAACTATGGCATTATGTATGTACATTTTTTTAAAGATGGAAATGCATTTATTATCCACATTACTTATTATGTACAAGGTTTATAGATCATTCAGTGGATTTTTGTTTCTTATAACTAAATAAAGATGTTTTATTGAAATCTGTGTTGGAACTCCTGTTCCACTGGACCCACGTTGCACTCCTCAGGAGAAGGCGGACTGTCATAATAGACCTTCTGTTTTGTGTCCTACCTTGCTTTTTGGTACCAATGTCCTTCATTATATTTATCATGTATGATACCATATGTATGTACTTTATTATAATGTCATGTTTATTATAATGTAATACATTTATTATAGTCTGGATGACCCAGCACCAATTTTACCTGATTCTTCCTATGAACCATAAAGATCCAATAACTGAACCTTGGGGAATGCCTTGTATTTTGATGTAATATTAAATGAATTTCAAAGTGATATGATTTCTGACTTTGCAGTACAGAGGCGGATGAGGTGTGCTGCTGAAGTACTGACCTGGAAGTAGTTGAGCAATTGCTCCCTGATGTGTCTTTCGACCTGAGGGAAGAAGCACTCCTTGGCGGCCTCGCGCAGCGTGTGGTCCCGCCAGCGGGCGCGCCCGTCCCCGCCCCAGCGCAGGAACGGCGCCACGCGAGCCGACGCGCGCGCCCAGAATATGGCCGCCGGGGCCCAGGGTACTGCACACAACAAAAATGCAATATGACTCAGCAATATTGAAATTCACGGACAGCAAAGAGATGGATTGACAGCAGGGAATCAACATCGCGGCAGGTTAATCCCTATTAAAAACAGGCCACAAGGCCTACACCAAGCAGAAGAAGGATGTTGTTGGTTAGGGCACTCTCTTATCCTAAGGTGTTAAATTATTCCCAAAGGCGAATGAATCTTTATTCAAGGTCAACGGCATAGAATGTGGAAAGCGAGACGAAAATACTATATTAAAGACCCATAATGGAAACAAGCACGGGCAGTTCTTCAATAAAATATTACCAAGGTAAAATAATCCTCCGCATCTTACCATTGCGGAAGACACAAACTACAGAGGATGACCCCCATGGACCAAATTATCTCCAACATATGTGGCAGTATATATACACCGAATCAAAGAGATGAGCGAAGGATAGAAACTGACCATGAAAGAAGCAAACCAATCATCTTGTAACAAAAGATTGTAACCTTTAAAGACGAAGAATATTGAGAGGCATGTGTGTGAAAAATAACTGGTAATCCACTAACACAGTTTGCGGGAAACGCTTAAAAGCGTCATTTACATACTGTTGGTAGAGATTGGGAGACGCTTATCTATAAGCATTCTATTTGCTTACTTTTGGTAGAGCCAAAAAACTTTGTACAGATCAGAATTGCGTTTCCAATTATTCGTGATTAGTATACGACCCTAATTGGAATACCAGTAGGTAAATTAGGTACCAATCAGTAAAATACCAACAGGTACCAATTAGTAAATTAGGGTCGGGTTGATAAAAAAAACAGACAAACTAGTGGCGTGCACAGAGAATTAATTAGGGTAGGCAGAAAAGGCAGGTAGTAAGGTAAGCTAGGTACTACTTACTAGGGTAGGCAGTAGAGGTAGGTAGTAAGGTAAGCTAGGTACTACTTACTAGGGTAGGCAGTAGAGGTAGGTAGTAAGGCAAGCTAGGTACTACTTACTAGGGTAGGCAGTAGAGGTAGGTAGTAAGGCAAGCTAGGTACTACTTACTAGGGTAGGCAGCAGAGGTAGGTAGTAAGGTAAGCTAGGTACTACTTACTAGGGTAGGCAGTAGAGGTAGGTAGTAAGGTAAGCTGGTAATACTTAGTAAGGGTAGGTACTAATTGCGTTTATATATGTCACGCAGCTAGGATAGGCATTGCTTTTCTAGCTATACTGAATGCCCGCCCCTGCCGACAACAATATGTAAAGGTGGGGACTGACCAGAGCATTTTATCGTAACGTAATATTCGAGGCGAGCATCTGACTTCGGATGGAGCACTCGGAACGCTGTACTGACTATACGAATGCTCGCATCGTAACGTGTTACGTTACAACTAAATGACTCCGGTCAGTTCCCACCTTTAAGAGTTTGGTGGCTCAGTAACCCTCTCGGGTATGGAGTGGAACATTTCAGACAGCCTGGCACTCTTGCATAGTAGAGTAACAGTTACTCACGGTAGGTCTCCTCGCTGTGGAACTGGCGGTCGCGGGCGAGGATGTCCACCATCTCGTGGTCGGCGAGGCCGTGGCGCGCGGCCGTGAGGGCCCCGAGGCAGGCGCGCAGGCGGCCCTCCCCGCACAGCTCCTCCAGCGCGGCCAGGGCGCCGCCCGCCACGGGGGTGCCGCCCACCCCGCCCGAGCGCGCGCCCCACGCCTGCCACACCGACGTGCGCCACGCCAGGATCTGGAACCCACACCGCATCTTAGAATCGTTCCTTTACACTATGCAAATAGTCAACAGACAGTCCTTGCAAAGACCAGGCAGGCTTCCACCTTAATATAAAAATTGATGCATGCTTAATTGCACTAATATGCGATTGGTCAACAGATTCTTCTTCTTCTTCTTTTTAATGGCTTTTCACCCTTCTAGATTGTTCTAGCCAACGTTGAGTTATAAACAACAGATTACTAACTTTTTTGACATCATCTCAAGATAGATGAAGAAAAATATGGAAGTCTGGGCGTTTACAAGGCTTATGACCATCATACGCTAGTTTAAGTGATCACTTTACACACGTGTAACATTCACCAATTCTACCCATGATGACAATCACACTACTCAATTTTCAGAATCTCTATTTTTTATCATGTATGAAAATGGTGGCGTATCATGGTAGATGGCTACTACTTACTTTATTGGAGTGATTAAATACTGCAAAATATAAAGTAAAAAAACATGCTAAGAGTGTCAGAAATGAAGACAGATATGCTCTGGCAAGAGTCTACGAGATGGAATAAGGATCACCAGGATAAGAGAAATATGCGAGATGGAAGATGTCGTTAGGTGGGGAAGGCAACGAAGGAGACAATGGTATACAATGGTGCATGTGAGGAGAATGGAACCATCCAGACTCCCCCACATTGCACTGCACAGCCAACCCCAAGGAAGATCACCAAAGAGATGGATTGACAGCCAAAAATCAACATTGCGGGAGGCTAATCAGGCCACAAGGCCTACACCAAGCAGAAGAAGAAGTGTTACAAACCTTGGCGTGCAAGGGGAGCTTGCACTCCTGGACCGACCTCAGCACGCAGTCCTGGATGGCGGCGTTGACGGAGTAGTTGTACTGCACGACGCCGGCCATGACGATGCTGCGCGCCTCGGCGGGCTCCAACTCGGGCACGCGTAGGAAGCAGGCGGCGGGCAGGCGCGCGCGCAGGGCCACCCCCGCGCGGGCCAGGCGCGCGTCCCGCCCGCCCTCCGAGGCCGACAGCAGCACACGCGCGTTGTCGGGCAGGCGCGACGGGATCCAGTCCCACGCGTGCGCGCCCAGCTCGCGCACCTGGTCCAGCCCGTCCAGCATGAACACGGTCGGGCGCTGCTGCGCGATCTCCGACATGAGCCGCTGGAACACCTCGCACAATGTGGCCATGTCCTGCAAGCAAACAATACTATTAATAATCATGACTAGGGCACGGTATTGAATTGATACAGCACTAACCTGACCAGTAATCTCATGATAGCGGTAAATAAAAAAGGAAAGGAAGAGATTTGATAATTGAACCTCGGTGGATGCGTTTAGAGAGATATTACAAGTAATTATCATTACTATATATTTATTCTTTGTCTGCCTTTTATCCATATTGTAAAGTATATATTTTGATGGGATACAGATAATGAATGTGAAGGATATTGCTTGTATATGGGATAAAAATGGAGAATGGATGGAACTTGCAATCACAATTTATTTTAACCTCTGTGTCCGCCTCCGTAGTTTAAATAGCCATTACGCTCGGCTTCCATACTAGAGGTCCCGGGTTTGATTCCCAGATAAATATAAGTGATTTTTTTCACTTTTATATTTATTCAATATTACCCTGGACTGGTACCTGAAGCGGAGAGCTGGTCATCTTTCCTTCATGTGTTAAGGGATCAAAATAACACTGCTTTTATATGATGCAGTGCCCTATGCACCATCAGGTGGAGATAAGGGTTTGAAGAGGCCACTTTACTTACATGTCTCCCGGTGTACTGAGATCCGCACAGTATCATGGAGCACTGGTTCACTACGGAGGACAGGATGCCCTCCAGAGTGTTGGACTTGTTGGTGATCCCCACAAACCTGCAAACGTTGAACACTTGTAACATACCAACCAAATACACATTGTATCCAATATGCAATGTGCATATATTCAAGGATCTCCTGGATAAGACTGGACATTGGTGATGAAGGAAAGAGGACTCGTAATGAAGACAGAGATCTCTTAATGGGTTTTTAGCTCAGGAGGAATATTATATTTATAATACTCTACAAATAAATGGATTTATAAGATTATTTTTATGTTATATGAATTCAAAATATGGATAATTTACATTTGCAAAGCTTGTTCATCATAATAAAGTGTTTTAATATGTTGACAACATTTTGAATCGTTAAGCATACACGTGGTTTTGGCAAGTTGGTAGCGAGGATGTTATAAAACCGGTGCGTACAGTTCTTAAAGCCGTCAGTTCCCCCTTTTTAATACTAAAAGCATCATTAGGGCCCCTAAATTCTGTGACAATACTAACGGCGCCATAGAAGCGGTATTTATAATTCTTGCGTTCAAACAACTAGTCACATCACACATGAATTGTTTGTTTTTCTTGGAATTAAAATACAGATAGTTTAATCCTTCTTATTTTTTTATAGATTTCAACAAGAATGGTAACGATTGTCTTAAAACAATGTGAAAATTGCCTACTTTTATGTATGAACAGAAGGCCTCTGAGAAAAACAGAGAAAATACTGTCGACTACTTTTGTAAGGAAAAATACTAATTGCATCTTCAAACGATATTACTAAGTCAATGACATTTTGCATTATTTCTTTACTTGCAGAGCAATCATATGCAGTATAGTCTCTAGACATCCATCAGTAATATTACCTGAAGGCGAGGAACGCATCTGGACTCCACTGGTGGCAGCTTTGGGCAGCTCGAGCAATAAGGGTGGATTTTCCACACCCGACGGCGCCAACTATCACCAGCGGCTGGGTACTGTCTCCCAATATGTAACTGCGAAAATAGCACTTATGTCATGCAATATGCACAGATAAGGAAAGTTCTACAAATGTCAATGTACAAGAAATGGCAAAATCTTTTAATACTTATTTTTAGTGGAATCATTCAATTTTGTTCAACTATTAGTTTTGACGTAATGAAAATCTGGCATCTCTAGCAAACGTACCACTTAATAATAATAAATTTGTCATAATAATAGTATCATTTTCATATATACATCGTAGTCGTACAGGAGAAAGTGACCAACTAACAAAACGTAAAATGTTCAGGAGGGCCATTTAAGTCACTTTTGCTTGGCAACAAAATAAACATTAATGCAGTTAGTCATTTTTAGGAAGTCAATATATTATACTTCCAAGATTAAAATCCTTTAGGATTTATTTCAGGGCAATATTAAGCTAGTAAGATATCAAATAGTCAATGATCACATTTTTGTAAAAATGCACTTGGTCACTTTCTCCTGTATGACTACAATATTTAAAAGTGTATTTTTTTTATTGAAATACTACACGCTGTGATAAAATTATGAGGGAAAAAAAACTTTTTGCATTGTATCATTCTCTAATAAAGGTTAAGAATATTTTTTTTAATGTAGATAAATAGTAATAAATGAACAATCATACTTTTATCAAAATAATCATTATTCTTTAAAAAAAAAACGATATTTGTATGACAGAACTATGATTTTTTAACAGATTTGTGACAAGTGAATAAATTAAACTAGAGGTAAACAAAATATAGGTAGTTAATTATTATTATAATGATTCTATTTTATCTAAAAATTTAATCAAACATAATGTGAAAGGTTCATTTCCTTTGGGTTTTTTGGCATCTATGTACTGGATATTTTATAGAAAATACGATTATTTAAATTTGATGACAATAGATACATGTATTTTCTTTTCAAGGTCAAACCTTTAACAGGGTTTGCGTTAAAGGTTTTCTTTTACCTCATAAGTGATCACAAAAAACATAAACATTTGGTTGTTTCTACCTTTTGACTTTGTTTAGAATGAATTCTCTGTTGACGCTGGTCTGCGCTGTCTTCTGGCAGAAGATGGTGTGGTCATTCAACTCCTGGAACATGCTGCAATTCAAAATATTGTATCATAGATATTGTTCAATATAGTGATTAACACACACGTCTGCGACACTGGAAAAGTAATGCATGCGAAGACTCAGAACTCAACTAAAATAATATCAAACAAATACTTATTTGGTCGAAAGGACTCTGATAAAAGGAATCAGTATTTTTTTTGTTGGTAGCCCTTTTCTTAATTACCAAGCTTGCTTAGAGCAAGATTCATCACTCAACGTGCTTACAGCAGCTGTTAGTAATAGACGACCTCAAGTATACTAAGCGAATTTTACACTGGAAACTTCATAGATAAGTTTAATAAAATCGCATTTTCACAGTTATGAACATAGAGGTCGCTTGTTTATTGTCTTACTACCGCCTACAATTCCACAGACACCTATGATCAGAGATAATAGGCAATATAAGCACGCACCTTGTGTGCACGCCTTGGGCATGGCCGAGTGGCGAGCGCGCAGCGTGCTCTTCTAGTATGGAGTCGATCACGGCGCGCAGACGCGACTGCAGGTGTGCGCGCACGCCCGCCAGGTACGCCGCTTGCTCCGCAGGCTGCACGCTGTCCGGGCACGACACCACCGCGCGCGAGATGTGCTTTTCCATCAACTGGCACTGCAAAGCAGAAAGGAACAAACTAGTCAGAACTAATGGAAAGGCATTTTCTTAAAGTGAATACCACAATACAAGCACCTTTTTTGAGGTTTCACAAATGTCAAATAAGTAATCATTCAGAATTCTGAATTAAAAATGAAGAAGTTCTTAGAAGAGCTGGATCAGACAGAGAGCTCTTGTCCAGTATCAAGGTTTGTAAGATCTCATATCTGGGTCATGTGTTTCATGGAGAGAATACCACCTTCTACAAATCATCATGATGGGAAAGATAGTGCTGGCAGAAAGCAAATATCGTGGCTGTGCAATATTCCCGATTGGACCAGGATAAGAGGAATGGAGGAGTTCCTAACAGCTCAAGATCGCGAAGCCTAAGCCAGAGTAATCACAAACGTTGGGGAGACCTGACAGGACACAAGCAGAAGAAGTAAGATGTAAAAGCAGTCATACTTTAAGGTCCTTCTGCAGGTTGGCGAGGCGGCGCTGCAGCTCCCTCTCCCCGGGCCCCTCGGACTCGCGCACCTGCGACACCCGACTCAGCCACAGGCAGCGCCGAGCCAACTCCTGGCTCATCAGCACCGTGTTGTGCACCTCCTGGAAACCATCAGCATGAGCAAATGTCACTCTAAAATCTCCAGTTTCATCAAGAGAGGTTCATACACCTTCTTCATGTTAGCTCTAAGTGTTCAACCCCAATTGCCTCAGTCATTGCTGCTATTCTCCTATACCTATATTTTTTTTCTTCAAACCCTCATCGACACCCGTGCATAAGGCACTGCATCATATAAACGCAGTGTTGCACTACAGAGGCGGACCTATATTACCCTATCCATCCATTCTAATTCTAATTCTCATTCGATCATATCCTTCACTTTAAGCTCTCACACTAACGTCATCCATCAAATATACCTCACTCCTAGTACTCAAGAATCTGCAGGACTGATTTGGCCTTCATTCCAATGTAGCGTCTTTTACATCATCTGGGTGTGGATAAGAGTTGGAAAAAAAAGTATTTGTTTTTTTATTGGTTGATTCAAGAGACATGTCAGTTGACGCATAACGGGAACTTTATCTACATTCTCTCAGTACTCCCATTTATTCACACCTTTCCAATTCCTGACCAACGTTTGATATAAAAATACAATTGTATTCAAACATTGAGACAGACATTACATTAACACATGGTAGAGCTTTTGTCATCAGCTGAATATATAAGGCTGGACAAAGTTGTATTTGAAAGAGTTTTCTTGTGTTGAAAATCAGTTGTTGAACGCCATTCAACCATACAGGGAATTCACGGCCTGCATACCTGTTCCACGACTGTAGTGAGATAGGCATCCCTCAGTTCTACGGAGAGAACCTTCTGGAAAGCAGACAGAACGCGTCGCTCTTCATCTTCTCGTTCCTCGTCTCCTCGCGCCGCCAGTCGGTAACACGGAGGTGACGCTGCGCTGTCTACTTCGTACCTGAAAGTCAATATTCCATCTCATAAATAAGCTATATGCTACACCTGGTATAGTGAATCCATTTGAGCAAATATCGCTCACTCCTTTCAAGAACGTCATTAATAAAAAATCAACAATTTTCAGTTGTGCATTTTTTCGGAATGCCCAGAAAATGTACTATATCCCAGCAAAAGAGGCATATTTTTAACTTAATATTTACCCGCTACAGGGCAGAAAGTATTGTTTTTTGCATTTTGAGAAAAAAGTATCGTTCAATTATTTTTTTAAAAATAAGTACTAAATATTTTTCAAATGGAGAAAAAACCTTCAGGTTTTACTTAAAAGGATTTGTTGCACAGTAAAAAGTTCAGTTAGTGGCTTGGTATTTATTTATAATACATTTTATTATATTTTTAAGCTTTAAAACCGTTCTCCTGAAAAATCAAGTTTTTTATTTATGACGTTCTTGAAAGGAATGAGCGATAGAAAAGATATGTATATCTGATTCTTATTTTGTTCAAATTTACAGGCAAGTCCATAGGGACTATGGGAAATATACTTATTTTTTTCTCTATTATCAGTGGCGTACACAGTTTTTAATCAGGGTAAGTAGTAGGGTTGAGTAAAGATAAGGCATAGCAGGCACTGGTTGTGTTTCTATATGGAACGCAAGTAATCCAGGATAGGACACTGCTTTTCTGCCTATATAGAATGCACGCCTCTGCCTATTTTGTACCTGTATCAGAAATTCATGCATATGATTTCTGAACAGGTTTGTTAGATTGACTGTTGAGGCAATCATTATGACCATTGAATTACTACAGACAAGTTATCAAGGACAGGAACAAAATTTACCATCTGCTGAGAAGTACTCTGTCTTCTTCACTCTCGGTGCCATCCACCGCCGCTCTGTAGTCCGAACTCTCGATGGTGAGAGGGAGTAGGGGAGTCCCGAGAGAGGAGTTCAGAAACAGCACCGGAATGATGTAAGCCGATTCTGAATGTCCTGTAAATACACAAAATATTTTATTCATAGGTCATCGCTTTATTAAAAGGTTATCTGATTAGTAAAGCAAGGCAAATGGTCTCTGGCAATGTCAACTCAAGCTGAAGAAGCATTGATGAACATGGTTTTCCATCAAATGAAAATGCTTTCTTTCTGCCCCTATTTAAACCAAGTAATGCATAGGGCACCACAGTGTTAACTCGATAGTTATATGAAGGTTAGTTTTATGATTATATAAAGGATGATCAGCCCTGTTGTACAAATTTTTTAATATAGTAATAGCATGCAGCCATTTTTAATATGGCAATAGCAGTGGCGTAGTTTAGTAGATGCTTGACTGCGTTGCATTTTAGTCGGCGTTGCAAGTTTGATTCCCGCCAATTGCAAAATAAATTCAAAAAAGATTTAATTTTTTTCAATTGGTCTGGATACTTTTTGTGATGCATTTATCATATTTAACTTCCCTATCCTTACTATGCTACCTGCAGACAAACCTCTAAAAGTAGAGGCTTTGGTTTGAGGTTATTCCTTTTTTTAAGTATGTTTGATGAGATGCAGATGACACTATATGGAGAAGGAATAGTAGAGAGGGAAAGGAGAATTGCAGCAGTAGCTAGGGTACTTGAGGCTACACTCGTATAAGTACTCGTATAAGTTTGTGAACATACTCCAAAAGTGAAGTCCCTTGACAAGTCCCTTGAAGAGATGCTAGACGGAGGTAAACAAACTGTGCTTATTTTATAATTTATATTTGAAGCAACAACTTTGTGATTTTCCATTTTATAATTAAAATAAAACTTTGTTTTAAAATCACTCTAATTATTTTATTTTAACTCAATTATTATGTCTCCCCGTTTCGAAGTTAACCGCTTAATATTATACAGTATTTATCAGTCTTCAAATAATCAAATAGTTATAGTGATTTTAAAACAAAGCTATATTTCAATTATGGTGCTTATTTTAATCACAGAAATTGAAATATTGTTCTTAAGCTTGATCTCCAAGATCCATTGTATTTCTGACGACTCTTGCTGCTACACAGTTACCACTGGGGATACTCACTAGCTAGTTCGGAGAGACAGAGGCGCGGGAACTCGTGGTCCCGCTGCGCCTCCAGCGGCGTTCTCCAGTGCAGGTCCACGATGTGCAGCTGCCAGCCTCGGGCCTGGCACGCGGTGCGCAGCTCCTTGCCCACATCAGTGTGCAGCAGTCCCTTCTCCACGCAGCAATCTACAACATTCACATGTTGTGTACAGCAGTCCTCGTGTCAACCAGGTTCCATCGCATGAACCGAGTCATAGCTTATTCCTCTCTCGCAATGACAATCTTCACCACGATATTCCTGACGGTTGAATTGTCACTCATTAAGTAGACTACAGGTAAATGCCACATCTTATTATCGTACACCCCGTTTGACAATGATAGATTGCGGATATTTCTTCTCCCTCTTAAAAACAGTTTACAAGGCCTACACCTAGAGTAAGAAGAAAATTCTGAACGTGTAATTCTTCAAACCCTTATCCGCACCCGATGATTCATAGGGTTCTGCATCATATAAACGCAGTGTTATCTTAATCGTTAACACATGAAGGAAAGGTGATCATCCCTCCGCTTCAGGTACCAAGGGTCCAGGGTAATATTGAATAAATATTTGAGTGAAAAATCACTTATATTTATTTATTTCACCCCCCGGGACGCCAGTATGGTAGCCGAGTGTGCTGATCATTACACTACGGAGGAAGACAAACCATGTGATAGTGGATGTAGATGCAGCCACAGACTAACTAATTTATATAGATGCAACTAGACACTAAACAAGATGGTCGTTGGGTGAATAGTCGTCATTCTAAGAACTGACATTGAAACAAGTATTGTGGTTCGAAATTTTAACATTCGCAAATTCGTCATTGGAATTTGAATATTTGGGAATTTACTTTAGTCATAGAAAAAAAATATTTATCAGAGTTTCTGCGAATTTAGCCACTCGAAAAATAGATGATTCGGAATTGCCTAGTTTTGTATTTGGGCGTTTACGAATTTAGCCACTCGAGAAACTGGTCAGAAATGGCTTATCAACATGCAGGTTTTCATTATAATCGGGGTTCAGATGATTGAAATTTACGTATGTGCATTGTGGACTATAAATAATAATTACATTGTGAACTATAAACAATAATTATTTAAAGACCACAATGGTGTTTTTAAAATTGTATTATAAATTTGACAGTTTTTATTTTGTAAACATGAAGAATATTTTATAAACTTTATCATCAAGTTAGAGTAGTGTCGCGGGAACGAGAGATGTTTACGCGAAGGTCAATTACAAACCAAGCTATAATAAAAAAATGGGTAAAAACGACCAGACTGATGCACAGTTATAAAACGATAAAATAATGCTATTATTTCGTTCGAAAAATAATATGAAAACAACATGTTTTATTTTCTTGGAACATAACCAACAAATGGATCTAAAATGGAAATAAAGAGTAATGGATCTTCATCAATGCGAGTAACACTAATATGTTTGCCGAAAAAAAATACTCTCACTACAACAACAACTTATTTGCATGGATAACTCAAAGTGGGCGTCGTAGCTTGCTAAATAAATAATGTTTTTTTTATCAAATTCAAAACACAAATCAAGTCTTTCGCATTTGGTTTCGACAAGCACCTTGTCATCTCCAGGGATGGATATGTACATCAGGGACGAAGAGTACATGTCCATTCCTGGAGACGACAAGATGCTTGTCGAAACCAGTTGGAGAAAAACAAAGTGGTTGAAAACTAAGTTTTAGTTTCATTTTATAAAAAATAATAAATCGGTAACTTTGACTTCTTGACGATAACAAATCCACAAACGGTTTTAAAATAACAAAGTCATTAAAAATAAGATAAATCCATTAATGTGAAAGTTATCTACACTACGTTGTTATAACGTCAACTTCCGTTTGTAATCGATGCCCTGAAAACATTTTTGTCGCGTATATAAATTTCTTTACAAAAATGTTTGTTATATCATGGTTTGGAAGTAAGGTCCACATATGCAGATTGTAGCTACTCCAGCTACAACTGTGGCATTGAGCCGACGTGTTTCACTTGGACCCAAATTTGCATCTCAATGGTCGCTACTATCTTCGCATACTTCCATGTATAGTAGACTTGTAGACGCACACCGCTATGGGCCATAGTGCCTACTCACTGCACGAGCGTAAATACTCGCGTAGGCGCACCGCGGCGCGACGTTCTAGGGAACTTTCAAATTCACTTACCTCTGGGTCTTACAAATTCACTAACCAGAGGTCTTTCAAATTCACTTACTAGAGTTCTTACAGATTCACTTACCAAAGATCTTACAAATTCACTTACTATAGGTCTTAGAAATTCAATAACGAGAGGTCTTTTAGATTCACTAACCAGAGGTCTTTCAAATTCACTAACCAAAGGTCTTTCGAACTCCCTAAAATTGCACTCACCTTGGGAATCTCCAGCCGAAACGTAGATGACGATTTTTTTTATCTTTGTTTGTGGTCTCGCCTGACTGACCCTTCCCAGCATGAGAAGCAGTACAGCATCAGGGAGAGCCTGGAAGAGCGTACAATTTGTAGTACAATATTATCTTTTTAATATTTATGTTCATAAAGCCTTCCATTAATTTTAAAACAATTAATGGAGGGCTGCAACCACTTAATGTAATTTATAGTACAGTGGATCCTCTCATAACGAGTAATTCGCATGACAAGATTATTTTAATTTCTTTCATAACGAGCGATATTTCACATAACGAGTTACAAGAAAGGGCAAGTCCCTTTTTCACGACATTCACTTGTGAGCTAGGACTTCCGCTCCAATGCATTAGTCTGTTTTTCGCTTAACGAGTAAGATTCTGGAACGAATTATACTCGTTATTATCCACTGTATAATATAATGTGTGATAACTAATTAATGCTGCAACTGCTGGCTCTGGAGGTGGGGGAAAAGGCTTGACATTCGTTTGATAATTCCCTAACAAGGCGAAACAATTGTCACAATATTATTTTTATGTGTTTTGGTTAATAAAATACAATTTAGTAGACTCAAAAACTCTGTGTTCGATTTAAAATTTTTACATAAAAGAAAAGGAACAACCCTGATTGTGAGTGGAGCTGAGCAGACCAAAAGTGGCCATTAATTTTTGTACTCAAAACGGGATATCTACTAATTTTTACGTAATAGTATGTACATTAAAGAAAACACATATTTCATAGTTTTTATGTATTAATAAAAAGAAAAGGAATGTTAATAAAGAAAATAAGAGGAATAAATAATATTAATATGAAAAAAATTATGTTGTTCAGGCTATCTAAAAACGGGACGTATAGACACTTTAACCATAAGACACACAGTGCAGGACTGTCGGCTCAAATGGTTTGGTGGTGACCTTCGGGATATCCACGAGGTGACCCCGGAGGCAGTGGACTAGCTGACAAGACTGGAGCCAAGAAGCTAATTGCGTAAGACGCAACACACATGGGCGAAGAAGCCGAAGCCACGCGAAAAGTAAAGTAAGTATGTTAAATTGACACGTCTGCTAAAAAAATAAGGAAAACATGGCGCTTTTGTTTGAATCACAGCTAATTTTATATAAGAAAGCTTCATTTTGGATATAAATATTTCACAGCAACGCTTGTCTTCCTCAGAAAACCATAAAAATGTTTTAAATGACTTTTTTTTAAACCCTTACCGCACCCCAATGGTGCATAGGGCACTGTTTCATATAAACGCAGTGTTATCTCGATCGTTTACACATGAAGGAAAGGTGATCAGCCCTCCACTTCAGGTACCAGTCCAGTGTAATATTGAATAAATAGTAGAGTGAAAAAATCACTTATATTTATTAAACCCCCCTGGGAATCGAACCCGGGACCTCCAGAACGGTAGCCGAGCATGCTGACCATTACACTACGGAGGCGGACAGGCGGAGGCGGAGGCGGAAATGACTTAGCGAACAGTAAAGACGACATCTGGTGGTAGGAAACGTAGTATATTAAAATAACGAAAAACATATTTTACCTATTTATTTTACTAATACAATAAAATAACAACTAAGTATATGTTTTTTTACATATTTGTTTTATTTGACCAGTGACCGGATTTCGTCGTTACGGACATCATCAGACTAGATGTCGGTAAACACGGTCACTGGTCAAATAAAATAAATGTGGAAAAAACAATATCGTTGTTATTTTACAATTATGTAAAAAATGTTGTTTATTTAGGAAAAATTTTTCGTTGGCAAATTTTTGTACCGACTAATCGAGAGGTTTTAAATTTTGTTTTTTTTTAAGATATTTAAATTTACGAAATTCTGGTTGACATTTCTTTCTTTTTGAGTGATTCTATGTTTTAATGCGTTTAATTTTGTTACATGACTGGCAATTATTCAATCAAGTAAGAAGTGTGATTAAGGTCTAATCGTGATTTTATCTATTTTATTTTACTTTAAGACTAATCTTCCGCTAACATAAAACATATTTTGAAGGATTGAATACACGGTGAAAATGACTAAGAAGTAAATTAAGAATACCTGAGTAGCCGCAGGGAGTCCGAGGGCGCCCAGCCGCTCCAAGTCCGTCGCGGGCGCGGGGGCTCCGACCGGTGAATTAAGGGACATAGAATCTAAACAACGAATCTCTAATTTATATTTTCACCAAAAAGTTTCATTTACAATATTACGCAAACATCCTTTATATGCAACATTTTGAGTGTGTCCAAATACTTGTTCACAAAACCTTGATTATCTCCAATTACAGGTGTCATTTTCAAATTATTTTTTAACATCTCATCAAAGATGGAGAAGAATATAATAGAATAGAATAAATAAATAGAATTTGAGTAGTGTGGTTGTCAATAATGGGTAGAATTGGTGAATGTTACACGTGTGTAAAGTGATCACTTAAACCAGCCTATGACGGTCGTCAGCCCCGTAAATGCCCAGACTTCCATGTTCTTCTTCATCTTTGATGAGATGTTAAAAAATAATATCCTTTAAATGCATATCTGTTCTGTTTACTGTATTCTATTGAAATCTTAATTAAAGTTGCGACAAAACGTGACCAATCCTGTGTTAAACTAATCTGAAATAATTTTTTTGCATTTTTTTGTGCATAACGTTCACCAATTCTACCCATTATTGACAACCACGCTACTCAAATTCTTGGGTACTCAAGTTCTATATATATATGAACCAATTTTGAAACATTATTTTTGAATCACCAGAACTTCACTAGAGACATCTATTGGTGAGATGAAAAGAAGCTCTTTTATTAGTATGTGAGGTCCAAATCCTAAATTATAATCACACACATGAGAAACGCATTAAGTATTAAGTAAGTATTTGGACACACTCAAAATGTTGTATTATGAAATCATTAAATCGCACCAAAACGTAACAATTTTACCAGCTAGAATTCCTGATTGCCTAAAATCATTTATAATGGAAATGTAACGTTTTGATGAGGATATGTAGTACACCTCTACAAACGTACGGTGTACTACATATACTACGTACATTACAAATATACGGTGAAATCTCGCTATTCGTCCAGCCTTGTATTCATTCCGCACAATAACAGTGCGTTTCCCCGATATTCGAACAAACGCACGTCCATCGAGGCTTTTTGAATTCAATGCAGTATGCCGTTTTTATTTATATGTATAATGATCTCTATTCTTCAAGCATTTGCCAAATTTTTAAAGAAATAATATCGATTAATATAATGGTAACAAATTACAAATTACAAATATTTATAATTATTAATTTATGACAAATGTTATACGATTTTTTTTGTGCGCATTTTTTAAAGGTTTTTTTTTTCATTGGCTTTCATTCTCTAATACTAACTAATATTGAGATTATCGTGAAAAGTATGAATTCTATTTTTTTTAAGCGAAAGAGAAATATTTGTTTTTTTTTTTATTATTTACACAAATACTTCAATTTCATACTATTTATGTAAGCCTGCGCGGCTCCTTATTAAAAATAGATTTTAAATTGTGGTATAGTGGGCTCGAACCCAGAAACTCTGACTCGAGAGTCCGCGACAATAGCCACGGGACCACGACCCGACACTTCGCTCACTCCTTTCAACGTCATATATATCAAAAAACTTCCCGACTTTCGTCATGATTTTTCAGGAGATTGTTTTTAAAGTTTAGAAATATAATACAATGTATTAAAAATAAATATCAAGTCACATTTTGACCTTTTTACTGTGCAACGAATCTTTATAGGATGACCTGAATGTTTTTTTTCCATTTGAAAAATATTTAGTATATTAAAAAAAAAAAAACAATACCCTTTCTTCAAAATGCAAAAACAACACTTTCTGCCCTGTAGCGGGTGTAAATATTAAGCTAAAAATATGCTGCTTTTGCTGGGATATAGAACATTTTTTGGGCATTCCGAAAACACGCTCAACTGAAAATGTACGATTTTTTATATATGACGTTGTTGAAAGGAGTGAGCGACTTGTTGAATGCACATTGAATCTTGACTTTCGGGAGTTGGTGAAGGAATATCGGGACTGTAGAGTAGTTGTGGCGAGTGGAGGAGCGGTGAGGAGCGGTGGGTGACTGACCCGATATGCTGGAGCCGGCGACGCCCTTGACCACCTTGAGCTGCGGCTTGCGCAGCGCCGCGGCGCCCGCGCCCGGCGCGTCCGGCGCGCCGGGCGCGGGCGCGTTCCACGCTGAGGCCTCGATGGACGACTTCTTGCATGTCAGCTGGTACGACGGAGACCTGCCAACAACATAATTCATCTTCATTTTACTGATTTCGGTTAATTCGGTAGATTCGACAACTTAAATAAGTTTATAAGGTAAAATAAATAAGGTAAATTTAACAAAATGTTAGTCGAAGTATATCAGTAACCGCTCACAGAGATACCATACCAACTTTAGTCTAACGGTTTCGAGTCGTACCCGTCTCTTCGTCGGGACAATTATGACACTATGCAAAATACCGTAGCATTGGTAAATCTAGTGAATTCGTTCATTTCGTCGATTTTCAAATGTGTACAATTTGTCAATTTGTGTAATCATATCATACCGCCTCCGTAGTGTAATGGCCAACACGTTCGGCTACCGTTCTGGAGGTCCCGAGTTTGATTCCCAGGGAATGGTAAAATAAATAATAAAAAAATCACTCTAATATTTATTCAATATTTCCCTGGACTGGTACCTGAAGCGGAGGGCTGATCACGTTTCCTTCATGTATCGATCAAGATAACACTGCGTTTATGCAGTGCCCTATGCACCTTTGGGGTGGGTATAATGGTTTAGAGATATTATTTAAAAAAATATTGAAAAAAAAATCGGATTAATTGATGATCATAAAAATGCATAAAAGATTCTAGTCTTCGCTATATTAGTAAGTAAACATGCATCCTTCTTTTTCTTTTTCTGTGCGTGTCATGTCAAGTATCCCTGACGTCAACTATCACTTGAGAGTAATTGCCCTTGTCTTGGGCAGCTCTAGACAGTCCTGATCCCCGTCCAATATCGTATATTCCGGAGCCAGGAGATCTGCCTTCTGCCCACACCTCGTGAACCCTCCACTAGGTGCAATAGCTCGTACTTGTCTCCTCTCAGCATATGCCCCAGATAGGACAACTTCCGGACCTTGATATCAGTCAGCAACTGTCTCTCTGCTCTTGCTCTTTAGAGCACATTTGCGTTGCTGACCATATCGGTCCATGAAATGCGTATCATTCTACTATGAAGATCATGTACTCATTATCATGTTTTTTTTTTAATATTTCAATTTCGTGAATTAAATTCTCTGTGCCGATTCGGTACAAAGAGAAGTTCGACTTCAATGGATCGAGGTGATTAACAGAATATAATAAAATGGCGGTTTCCATGGGGGACTCTCCTTGAACGTAATAAAAATTAAATGATTGTGTTATCACCTCCGAATTTCAATTACGTTAACAGCCCCATGACGTAATAATTCCGTATAACCTTTTAGCTAATTAATTCTTGTACCGTGACGTTTTTCATTATTATCAAATGTTAGTGAATATTATTTTTTGATTAATGATTTTTAAGATTATTTTTTATTATCTCATCAAAGATGAAGAAGAATATGGAAGTCTGGGCATTTACGGGGCTGACGACCGTCATAGGCGGTTTAAGTGATCACTTTACATACGTGTAACATTCACCAATTGCACCCATTATTGACAACCACACTTCTCAAATTCTTGGTAGTGAATACATGATGATTAAATACATTTTTTTTATATTTATGTTTTGCTTGGTAAATACCACTATTTCTTCAAATCTATTGTGACGCGTGTTTTGATGCATTCCGCATCATTTTCAACCACCGGTGTTTGAAAATGAATCGCGGAAATGTGCGTAATCCATGGAAACAAATGATTTTCAAAAAGAATAGGTATTTACCAAGTAAAACTCAAAATTTAAATTGAAAATGGATAGATAATACCCCCAAGTGACTGCCGAATCAATTAATAAAATAATTAAAAATTTCAATGTATGCTATTTTCAATGCTGGCCCCAGTGGGCCGATGACATTGCAACGTCGCGGGTAGCAAGTGAATCTAAAAAGCCCAAACGAGAGTAGTCTGGAAAATATTAGAACAGATCTTCATCCAGCAGTGGAGAGACAGCTGACAAAGAAGAAGAATATAATAACTAATATAGTACATCACAGAATATTATAAAAATAATATAAAAAGTATATTATCCGCCCCCGCGGTGTAATGGTTATCGTGTTTAGCTACCATGTTAGATGTTCCGGGTTCGATTACCAGGAGGGGAGCGAAAATAAATATTAGAGATTTTACACTATAATATTTATTTAATATTAACCTGGGTTGGTCCCTGAAGCGCAGGAGTGTAAGTAAGGAACAAGATAACACTTAAGGCCCAGTATTCGTTAAGTCGCAACTTAATTTTCTCTTAATCCAGGCAACATAATAAGTGATTGATTTTTTTCATAAATCACCGTTTTCGCATTGAAAAAATAGGTTTTTCTTCGAAATAATTATATGGTTTTCAAAAAAGAGTTATTGAAAGGTGGTGTGCTAAAAAAAACGTAATAAAATATTTCTTCGATAAATATTCTAAAAAACAAACAAAAATTCCAATAAACATTCATCACGGGCGTGAACAGTCATGTGACTTTTCTGATGGTCTACGGTGGAATGAATTCTGTGTTCGCGAATATCCCCTTAAACGTCTATACGATGCATTCCCCTATGCAAAAACGGGATACAATTTTGTTTATAAAATCAGGATACAATTTTGTTTCACATTTTTAATAAGCTTCGCAAATTAGTCAAAAAAATGCTTTGTCTGAAGGAGGTCTGTCAGGAAGCCTAGATGCTTCTGTATCAGATCTGGGAATGCGGTGGGACAACTTTCAATAAGTCCCTTATGCACCGTTGGGTGCGGAAAAGGGTTAGAAAATATAGCACATCAGCTGGGATCGTTATTATTCAGCTGCTCGCCCGCCGAGTGATTTGTCGATGGGGAGTATCCACTATCTACTATCTACATGTAGTATCTACTCGACCCGGTTGGCTGTCATGACGTCACGGGGTCTGGTGACGTCAGGGCGACACCCTCCCCCCACTCAAACACCCCCTGACCGAGATAACAGGCTGCATCCCCCGAGATCACAGCCAGCCCTTCCGAGACACGACTGAAAAACAGATTTAGATTTATTAAAGCTAGTTTATCCAAAACTAAACATGGTTATTGGTTTGAATTCTACTTTTATTTACATATATATATATATATATATATACATATATATATATATATATATATATATATATATATATATATATATATATATATATATATATATATATATATATATATGAGACATTATCAAACACTCATCAGTGTTTGATAATGTCTCAATAAGACGAAACGCGTCACATATTATCATATATATGTAAATAAAAGTAGATTTCAATCCAATAACGGTGTTTAATCTTGGATATGTTACCCAATTTTTTTAAAAATGTAATTCTACCAACCGTCTGTAGTTACAAAAAATAGATTTCAAGATTGCCACATGTTGAGTGTGTTCAAATACTTGTTTTGTGAACAAGCGGGATTATCTCCAATTAAAAGTTAATCTCGAAATAGATGGAGAAGAATATGGACGTCTGAATACGGACTTTACTTCACAGCCCCTGAAATACAGACTGCCATATTCTTCTTCATCTATGTTGAGATGTCAAAAAATAATAAAAAAAATAACTCCTATAATTGGAGGATAATCCTATAAAGGAGGAGGATGTAAACAAGTATTTGGACACACTAAAAATCTTCTTCTTCTTCTTCTTCTTCTGCTTGCTTAGCTATGATAAGCCTCCTGCGATGTCGATCCCCAGCTGTCGATCCATCTCTTTGGTGGTCTGCTCGGGAGTCGTCTACCATGGGGTTGGCCGTGCAGTGCGATGTGGGGGAGCCTGGATGGTTCCATTCTCCTCACATGCGCATACCATTGTCTCCTTCGTTGCCTTCCCCACCTAACGACATCTTCGATTTCGTATATTTCCCTGATTCTGGCGTTTCTTGTTATATCTCGAAGAATTTGACTGGTTAATTTGTTTACACTCAAAATGTAATAAATAAATTAAACTGGTCAAATTATAAGTTAAAATCATTTTATTGATAGAAATAAAGTTGTCTACACTACACTACAGTTAGCACTATATCTTATCACTGTAATTCCAGCTTTAGACTACTACTTGAAGCCTAGAACTCACCTTGCCTATATATGTAATGGGGTTTTATCACTCGGGAAGAATGTCTAATATAACATACACAATCTATGTCAGGCTCTGTAGTGTAATGGTCAGCACGCTCGGCTACCGTTCTGGAGGTCCCGGGTTCGATTCCCAGGGGGGTCAAATAAATATAAGTGATTTTTTCACTGTAATATTTATTCCGATATGATCAATATTTTCATTCATCATTTTCTTTTGCAAAATTCGCCTTCGTAAATACGTTGTTTTCGTAAGTTGGCAACGAATGACGTCACAGGAACGAATCCACACTACTACTATTACAGCTCTCTAAAGCAGATACATAAAGGGATACGCCCCGTGACACACCCGATGACGTAAAATTTGATGACGTATAGCGGTGTCCATTTTTCGTTTTATTCTATTTCTAAAGATTAAACCTTCATATCTCCCTTAGTTCTCTACAGATTTCAATAAGAATGTTACCGATAGTCTTGTGATTTTTCGTATTAATTTATTAGCTAGTAAACCAACATCGTGAGAAAATCCATTGACAATGAAATTGACTAGTGACATTAATAATTTAGAATAGAGAAAAGTGTTAAATATATATTTGTTAATAGACTATTGAACTAACAAGACACCAAAGGATTGTAAGTGTCCAATACATCACGAGATAATTTGTTTGTTTTGAAAATCCATTTACAATGAAATTGACTAGTGACATTAATAATTTAGAATAGAGAAAAGTGTTAAATATACATTTTTAATAGACTATTGAACGAACAAGACACCAAAGGATTGTAAGTGTCCAATACATCACGAGATAATTTGTTTGTTTTGAAAATCCATTTACAATGAAATTGACTAGTGACATTAATAATTTAGAATAGAGAAAAGTGTTAAATATACATTTTTAATAGACTATTGAACGAACAAGACACCAAAGGATTGTAAGTGTCCAATACATCACGAGATAATTTGTTTGTTTTGAAAATCCATTTACAATGAAATTGACTAGTGACATTAATAATTTAGAATAGAGAAAAGTGTTAAATATACATTTTTAATAGACTATTGAACGAACAAGACACCAAAGGATTGTAAGTGTCCAATACATCACGAGATAATTTGTTTGTTTTGAAAATCCATTTACAATGAAATTGACTAGTGACATTAATAATTTAGAATAGAGAAAAGTGTTAAATATACATTTTTAATAGACTATTGAACGAACAAGACACCAAAGGATTGTAAGTGTCCAATACATCACGAGATAATTTGTTTGTTTTGAAAATCCATTTACAATGAAATTGACTAGTGACATTAATAATTTAGAATAGAGAAAAGTGTTAAATATACATTTTTAATAGACTATTGAACGAACAAGACACCAAAGGATTGTAAGTGTCCAATACATCACGAGATAATTTGTTTGTTTTGAAAATCCATTTACAATGAAATTGACTAGTGACATTAATAATTTAGAATAGAGAAAAGTGTTAAATATACATTTTTAATAGACTATTGAACGAACAAGACACCAAAGGATTGTAAGTGTCCAATACATCACGAGATAATTTGTTTGTTTTGAAAATCCATTTACAATGAAATTGACTAGTGACATTAATAATTTAGAATAGAGAAAAGTGTTAAATATACATTTTTAATAGACTATTGAACGAACAAGACACCAAAGGATTGTAAGTGTCCAATACATCACGAGATAATTTGTTTGTTTTGAAAATCCATTTACAATGAAATTGACTAGTGACATTAATAATTTAGAATAGAGAAAAGTGTTAAATATACATTTTTAATAGACTATTGAACGAACAAGACACCAAAGGATTGTAAGTGTCCAATACATCACGAGATAATTTGTTTGTTTTGAAAATCCATTTACAATGAAATTGACTAGTGACATTAATAATTTAGAATAGAGAAAAGTGTTAAATATACATTTTTAATAGACTATTGAACGAACAAGACACCAAAGGATTGTAAGTGTCCAATACATCACGAGATAATTTGTTTGTTTTGAAAATCCATTTACAATGAAATTGACTAGTGACATTAATAATTTAGAATAGAGAAAAGTGTTAAATATACATTTTTAATAGACTATTGAACGAACAAGACACCAAAGGATTGTAAGTGTCCAATACATCACGAGATAATTTGTTTGTTTTGAAAATCCATTTTATATCGCGTAGTTTATATATAGACTTTATTATAAAGGATGTGAGCCAATTTATCAATTTAGAAAATATAACATACTTAATGATAACACCACATTATTCCAGGGCTCGGAATACAGCTCCGTTTGGGAGATAAATCTTGCAAATATATCTCCGGTTCATAACATATATACGTACCTACTCGTATGTGATCAACAAATCATGCGTTTTGAATACGATTACTAAGTTAGAAGCTAATTTAAATTCCTTTTATGTAATTACCTACGGTAAAAGTAATATTTAAAATAACTGCGCCAATAATGAAATACCAGAAAGATATAGGAGATTTAAACTACGCATTATAAAAATAAAGGCACCAAATAAAAAAAAAATACCGTAACAATAATAAATTTACCACGGTATAAATAACGTCATCAATGAGAAAAAATATCGTCTTCAAAAAATAACAGTAAAAAATCCGAAGAACTAGAAAAAAATACAATGTTTTTTTTAAAAGGAATAACCCGCAAAGCTTCTATATTTACAGTCTTGTCTACAGGCAGGATACTAAGGATAGGGAAGGTAAATGTGAAAATACATCACAAACACCTAGACCAATTGAAAATAAATATTTCTTGAATTCCTTTTGCAGCTGGCGGGAATTGAACTCGCGACGCCAGTTTCGCAGTCGAGCGTCTACCCAACTACGCGAAGGCTCCCGTCAAAACATAATGACAGTAATAATGATGTCACAAAAATATATAGTACTTTAAAAAAAGTGCTAATGACCGCGACTTTAAAAAATTAAAACAATAACAAAATAACGCAATTTTATCATTTAATCGCTTCTGACATTTAAAATATGATGTTTTTTCCTTGGATGACTGTTTTACCTTCCTATTGATATATTTTTACAATATTCACTAACGACTAGCAGATAATAAGTCGGATCCCATTTTAAATCCATTATGTTTCTAAAAACCGTTCGTAAAATCAATCGGTCGCGGAGAATGATTTTTTTATTTATTCGGGAATTGTACAGCTTTACATTGAGCAAAAGTATATAATAAAAAATAGTTATTAATTTAAAAAAAACAATTACACAATACCACATTTATGTTACAATACGATCAAAAACATCAAGAGATAAAAAAATAAAATAAAAAAAGAGTGTGTGTGTGTGTGTGTGAGAGAGGAAGGGAGTAAAAGGTAAGGGTATGGAATGATATAATTTTTCAGCAAAAAAAATACTTAAATGGATCACTGGGGATATCAATATTTTTTTATTCGCACCACATCCGACTGCGAACTGCTCTGAATTTCAAATCTGCAATTTTTAATCAGTAAAAAGGAAGTTCGCAAATCAGAGAGTGTGAAAACACTTTACCGAGCTGTGAAATTTCAGGGATACTACTACGACGCCGACGTCTGTAGAACAATCGTATTATCGAATTGTGTTTAGGAAACATCGCTTTATCGTACAATCCCTGTAGTGTGAAACAATTTCATATTGATAAAACATGAAGATTAATAATACTAATTACAGATAGAAATAATAAACCACAGCAATATACAGCTTGATCTTTCACCATTGAACTCAGATAAGAATCCCTTTATGATATATTTTCCCTCAATAACAGTGACAAAACTTCTTCTTCCTTTTACCCTTTTCTGCTGATAGTGGTGCATCGGGCACTGCATCATATAAACGCAGTGTTGTCTTGATCGTTAACACATGAAGGAAAGGTGATCAGCCCTGCGCTTCAGGTACCAGTCAAGGATAATATTGAATAAATCTGTGGTCACTTGGAAGAGGGGCACAAGTCTTATAGTATATGTTAGAGACATGTGCCTCTTTTCCATATGCGTATATATATATATATATATATATATATATATATATATATATATATATATATATATATATATATATATATATATATATATATATATATATATATATATATATATATATATATCTTAACTTAAATTTTTCATATGAACTTTTTGACAACTAGACCGTAGAATATGTATAGAATACGAACAGTTAGATACATTCAATTGTCTTTAACAAAACGTTAACAGAATTAGAATCATAAATAGAATTATAATGTCGCATAAAATGATCACTTAAACCTGAAGATGACAGACGCTGTAAACCCTGTAAATGGTCAGACTTCCATATTCCATAGTCCCATCTCGTAATGGCTGTGTCGATTTGATCATGCTTAACATTTTATTTAATATGTTGTGTTTTTAGTAGTTTAGTAAATAAGGCAATCTATTAATACAATTAAAATGCAAATTTATTGCTAGAAACTGTTGCACCTATCTGCATTATTATGCAGGTGTAAACCTTCGAAAATCGGGACGTAAAAACAATCACTAAAATTAAACGTTTATAAAAAAAAAGTGTTAGAGCTGACCGAAAATCCAGCGTCTCAATCTCCTAGATCTCAAAACGACAATACAATATGATCTTATTATTACAATAGATATTGTCATTATATGACAATATTACAAAATGACCATGTATCACTCAATTTCGGGTGATTTGCCAAAAAACAAGATAAAATGACATGACAATAATATGGTTCCAGTATTGCAGCAATACCATCTCTTAAATTACCGACATTTTTTTTCATTTGTTTGGAAGATGTGTATATATTTAATACAATACATATACATATATACTTATTTACATTAATTTATAAATTCATAAACATAATCAACATTGTTTTGCAGAGACCACACCACATTTATGTGTCTTGTCGGTGGAGTACTTTTTACATAAATTTTTTAAATGATTTTTTATCTATTTTAACATAATACATACAAAAAAATTAAGATATAAACGATTTTACAATTTTTACGATATTAACTCTTGATCATTTACCCATTCCTTTATTTTGCCTTTTTATCTTACATAGTCAGAATACATCAAATGGATTTGTCCATATTTGATTCGCAACAACTCACGGTTGCTGAATTTTCCCTTCTTTTAAAACGCATGGATCGTTTCATCTCAAATTGGAAAATTCATTTCTGGGAATTTGATCATTTTTCAAGCCTTTTAAGAGACTTCGCGATTCTACAAAACATTCGAATGGAAAACTTTCTTTGAAAAACGTAATACATTTAAACGATTTTGCGAAACATGGCTTCATTCTTCATACCCGGCGGCAACTAAGTTTTTCTTCTTTTCTCCCCCTCGTTTCCCTCCTCTACCTTCTACCTCCTACTTCCCCTCCCCCACATCCCTTCCTTATTCCTTTATATTGAGAGAGAGAGTACCTTTATTATCCCTTACGAAACGTTTCTTTTAATCATTTAATTTATTAATTTAAATGTTGCCTTATAAAATCTACGTGTAGTACATATTATAAAGTACTACGAAGCAATGAATTTTATTTCAAAGTAAATATCAAGGAATAAACCTATGCAATGTAAATCCCCAGAATTCCATAATCTTCTTCATCTTTGTTGAGATGTGAAAAAATAATATTAAAATAACTTAAAGGTGTTATTTTCTATTCTATTTTTTCACATCTTTTTGACATCTCATAAAAGATGAAGAAGAATATGGAAGTTTGGGCATTTACGGGGCTGACGACCGTCACAGCCTGGTTTAAGTGATCACTTTACACACGTGTAACATTCACCAATTCTACCCATTATTGACAACCACAATACTCAAATTCTTGGAAGTTCTATATATTGTATATGAACCAATTTCGAAACTTTGTTCTAAAATCACTAAAATTTCACTAGAGACACCTATTAATGAGATTACACTAGTGTAAAGTGATCACTTAAAGCGTGTCAGCCCCGTAAATGCCTAGACTTCCATATTCTTCCTCATCTATGTTAAGATGTCAAAAAATAGAATTAAAAATAACTCATTTAATAGGAGATAATCCAGATTTGTGAATAAGTATTTGGACACAGTCAAAATGTTGTAAATAAACCTATGATTGAAGAATTACAAATTGGCGTTTTTGTATTTTTATCGGCAAATTCAAACTGGCAGTAAACAATGGAGTTGGCAAAAGAAGAATGAAAGTAAACTAAATGCAGTCGAAATGCATTCTCTCAGATGAACGTGAGGCATAACGTTGTATTATAGATGTGATCGAATGGTGATATAAGAAAAGAATGCAAGGTTGAGAGAGAAGAATTATCGATAAAATTAAGAAAGGCGTGTTGAGATGGTTTGAGCATGTGGAACAAATGAGTGAAGAAAGGATAGTTAAACAAATTTACGAGGCGAATGTGGTTGGTAATAGAAACAGATGAAGACCGAGGAAAACTTGGCATTATCAAATTTTCAAATACTTGAAAGTGGTCAGGTCAGGAGTCGGAATAATTAGCGTGTATGTATGAGAAGATGTATGAATTTGGAAGAGGCGAATATTGTGTGAAAAGACAGATTGGCGTGGCTTTCTATTCTCTCTGCCTACCCCTACGGGGGAGCGGCATGAAGGTTAGTTAGTTAGTTTTTTTTTTAACAATTCCATCAAATAAAATCAAGGACTGTTTTTAATTCATTTTACTGTTTTTTTGTAATTAAATGTGTATTCAAATAATTGTTTACTTCTTCTAAACCCTATCCAGACCCAATGGTGTAAGGGGCACCGCATGGGATCTATACGGTGTTATCTTGATCGCTAAGTACAAGTAAGATGTTTGTAGAATCGCGTTGCTTGATTTTTCTTAATATCACTATTAAAAATCAAGTAACGCAGACTATTTCTAATTTATTTTTTTGTTTTAGATTTTTTTAAAGCTATACAAATGTTTGTTTAATTTTTTCTAAGCCAAACCCAGTGGTTAGCAGGTTTCAAGAAAATTAAGTTGAGGGCTATCGATTACCCCGCCTTAATCATTAATCAATTATTCTGGAGGTCCGGGTTCGATTCCCAGGGGGGATCAATTAAACAAAAGTGTTTTTTTCCTTCTAATATTTATTCCATATTACCCTGGACTGGTTCCTGAAGCGGAGGGCCGATCACCTTTCCTTCATGTGTTAACGATACTGCGCTTATTTGATCCAGTGCCCTATGCACCATTGGGGTGCGGATAAGGGTTTGAAGAAGAATCATCAATCATTTGTTTCTTTATTATTTGTGTTCCAGTCTTGTTAACCTTAATCCCATGTCCCAAAATGAGAAATATAAATTACTAATCGGGAATATTATATGTAGGTATATATGACTTATTTGAGCGTAAGGTGATCAGTCGAGCGCTTCAGATTCTTATATTTTATAAATGGAAAGATGGCATTTGAGAAAGGAAATGGAGAAGGAATAATTGGTAGGGAACAGGAGAATAGTAGTAATGGATTAGGTATTCGGGGTCGCAGTTACTCATACTTGTTTGCGTTATACACTCCTGATGGGTAGGAGTCCCTCGAGGTAAAATTTAACTAATTTAAATACCATATTATATGTTAGCTACCTAATGCAGCATTGTTACATTCTTTGACTTGCTGAAAGATCACTTATATCAATTTTTTACCCTCTAAAAATGAAAATAGAAAATATCGAGAAATCAGAAAAGGCCGATGACATTGTCCCCGTCGCGGGTAATAATTCTTCTTCTTTTTTTAAGAGGGATTAGCCTCCTGCGATGTCGATTCCCAGCTATCGACCCATCTCTTTGATGGTCTGCCCGGGAGTCGCCTACCATGGGGTTGGCCGTACAGTGCGATGTGGGGGGGGGGGCTGTATGCCCGGATGAGTAAGGAGGAGGGTTGGTGTGCAAGGTTAGCAGCCTACATGCCTTAAAAAAATCCAAAGCTCACAGCAAAGAGAACTTGTAGTGCCTCGGGTAGTAAGTGGATAGAAAAAACCCAAACGAGAAAAGTCTCGAAAAAAATAGAAGGCCTACATCCAGCAGTGGAGGGACGGCTGACAAATAAAAAGGAGAATGAAACCCGTGATTTTCAGCACGGTAACCAAACGCGCTAACCACTAGACTATGGAAACGGACAGTGAGATACATGAAATGGATATGTTTTAAGTGTTTTTCGCATATCACTCTGTAGGGTAATCGTCACCACGTTTGACTCTCACGCAACAGGTCTCAGGTTTGATCCCAGACTCTATTTGATCGATACCGGGTTTTACTATTTTTTATGGGAATTGCATTTAATTTTTCCCTTGCTTATTTTGTACAAGGTTTATAGATCATTAAGTGGATTTTTGTTTCTTCTAAGTAAAGATATTTAATTTCATTAATTGATTCGGCAGTCACTTTTTGGTAAAATCTATACATTTTTAATTAAAGTTTTACTTAGTAAATACCACTATTACTTAAAAATCTACTGTGACATGTGTCTCGATACATTCCGCAACATTTTCAAACATAGTATGTTTGACGGTATTTGAAAATGATGCGGATTGCATCGAAACACGTGTCACAGTACATTTTAAGAAATAGTGGTATTAACTAGGTAATACTTTAATTAAAAATAAAGATATTCATATATTCGATGCCGGGTTAATTTGATATAAAATAGGTAAGATCAGTCTTGCACTAGAGATAGCAATTCAGGAGAACATTATAGTGAAAAATCAAAAATATTTATTTTATTTATATTTTTTTATAACTCTTTATTCCAGCTTGACTAAGTGGTGGGTGCAATACTTAGTCAGCCATATATGTTTTACAACATTTTATTTAAACAATGAAATTAGAAATAAGAAGGAAATAAGAAATTGAAAGAAATAATAAAAAAATAAAAATAAAATAAAATAAAAATTAAAATAATAATAAATTTGGAGAGATGTAGACGAAAATTAGCTCGCTGGCAAACGCAGCACTGCGCTCCAGTGCCGCCACATGTCCAGCCCCCATCTGTGCTCCACAAGCCGCTTTATGATGAGGTTGGAGCTCTTCATCAGCCTCTCCCGGAAGCCTGCCACTCGGTGCCTTAACAGGCCATCCCAATGTGGTAGGCGTGCTGTGGCAAACATACCACTCGCGCTGCAGTGTCGGGGTAACTTCATTAAAGCTCTGTAGCCGTTATTGTAGCATATTTTCATGCTCTTTAAGCTTCGTTGTGTAACCTTACACCATAGTTCGCTGCCGTATTGCTGCGTACACAACACTTGGAACAGTCTATTTTTTACCTGCGCGGAGCAGTGGGCAAAGCGGCGTGTCAGCATATTGGACCGCACGCAATGAGCACGATACTGGCGCTTGATGTCCTCATCATCCGCACAGTTCTCCTGTAGGATATGTCCCAAATACTTGAAGCTACTTACCCGCTTAACTTCTTGTCCATTTATAGTTATGGGCGGTACCTTTAATGAGTAATTTTTGGGTTTAAATACCACAAGCTCACATTTTTTGGCGTTGTACTCTAGGCCGTTTTCTGTGGCATAACATTCACAAATGGCAATAAGTTTACGTAGGCCAGCTATCGATGGTGCCATCAGGACCATATCATCGGCGTATGAGATGGCATTCACTCTCCCTCCTCCTATGGAGCATCCCGCATTTACTTGGTTTAACCTATCATGTAATGCATCCACGTAAAGGTTAAATAGGCTAGGAGATGTGATTCCACCTTGTTTGAGTCCTCGCTGAGCTTTAAACGGAGTTGAGGTTTCGGTCCCCCATTTTACTCTATAAATGAGATTTTCGTTCCAGTTTTTTAACATGCATTTCGTCGTAGGACATTCAATTGATTTTTGTATTTTTTCTTCCAAAATGTGATGTACTACTGTATCATATGCTTTCCTGAGATCCATAAAACAGGCATATACTGGCGTATTTCGGCGCACATATATATTTATAGTATTTTTAACAGCGAAGACAGCTGTGTCCGTTCCCGATCCTTTTTTAAAACCAAATTGGTTGTCGGTCGTTTTTAGGTTTTCAACAGCTTTCTCCATCATTATGTTTTCTATGGTTTTTGCCGCCATGGTGGAAATCGCTATTGGCCTGTAATTTTCTTTTTCTGTTAAATTTCCCATAGGATTTTTTGCAATAGGTATAATTATTGACGTACACAGAGACTCAGGTATGAACGAGTGCCGGAACATTGCTGTGAAAGCTAGCGCCCACAGTACGTGTATTCTCGCGCTAGCATATCTAAGGTACTCAGCACAAATTTCGTCTCCTCCGGCGGCTTTATTACATTTCAGTGACCTAATGGCAGTCTGGATTTCCTTCACTTGTATAATGCAGGGACTCAGTGGATGCATATTGTTAGCATTTTTATTGTAAATATTACAATTTTCCGCACTTCCTGTTTTCTCATACATTGAACTGAAGTGGGCTTTCCATAGTTCGCTGATTTTTCCGTCACCCGTTATGTTATCAATTTCTGTGGGTCTTGTAGCTTTGGACGATCTCATTTTATTTGTTTGTTTCCAGAACATTTTGAAATCAGCAGTAAGCATATTCTTTGCCAATATATCGGCTTGTATCTGTTTTTTATTCTTCACCACCGTGCGTAGATTTGTTTTGAAAATACTTCGCGTTTCCGCTCTCCTCTGGGCAACTGGTCCTGTAGACGGTTTTCCCTCTATGAGCCACGCTTTGAAGGCATTTCGTGCATTAATATGGCTTTGTTTTACTTGCTCATTCCATCCTGGAATGTTTCCTGAATTTTGTTTTCCGCTTTTGGGCCCCCCTGCATTCACTTTAAATGCAAGTTGTGCGGCATTTCGCATAGCTTTTATCGTACTTTCGTAAAATTCTTTAATAATGAATTTATGATGTGGGTTTATACACTGTTCACATGTTAAAGCTTCGTAAGGAATTATTATTTTCTTAAAGAGCGACTCTGTCTTATCGTGGTATTTCTTCAGTTGTATTTGACTGTATTTGTTCCAATTAATTTTTTCCTCATTTATTTGAGTATTACTTTTAGATGTATATTTACACTTCATCTCCACTTGTATGTGTAGTGGAAAATGGTCGGACATCTGTTGGTTGTCGTCAATATGGATATTTGTGATCCGCTGTTCGAGCGTACTGGATATTATACAATGGTCCAACCAAGAGGTAGTATTATGCGCCTCACTGAAGAACGTAAAGGAGCTGATGTCGAGTTTTTTCACGTCATAGATACTATACTCGTTTTCCTGAGAAAAGGCATCTAATTCCTCCATGAATCTACTGTGTATGGGCGCATTGAAATCTCCCATACAAATTAACTCATTCACTTGAGTTTCATCTACGATAGCTGTAACTCGGCTCAAGATGTCCACAAAGACAGGCAGGTTTTCGTTGCAACATACTGGCATATAAACATTTACCAATAGAGTGACTCCGTGGCTATGTTGTATGGTTATTGCCGCCATCCGATCGTCACCACATTCGATAATAGTTACATTAGCAATTTGCTTCCTTACCAGTATGGCTACGCCTCCGTGTGGTCTTCCCTGAATTATTTCCTCGGAAGAGTTCATTGCTGATGTTCCAGTGGCCAGAAACTCCTCGTGGATACTATTCAGGAAGTTTAAGTCGTCCTTCATCAACCAGGTTTCTTGTAGGAGAAGAATGTCAACATTGTTGCAAATTTCGTGTATACCCGGTGCTATGCGATGTACTGATTTACAGTTGTAGGAACATATTCTAATGGAATTGTTCATGATGAAATATTAGTTTTTTTTTCGCTATAAAAAAATCGCTATAAAAAAATTTTTAATTCTCACAGAATCAAACCAAAGAATACTATATTTTGTATATTAATGTTACCGTCAAAACTTGAACCCAATTTAAACCCTGTTTTCTTCATTGAAAACTAGATTATTAGATACCTACATTAACAATTGGTGAATTATAAATCACGTGTAACTGTACATGTTTTTTTCTTCGTGATAACTTTATTATAAAAATACTTCGGTAAAAATTGTTATATTCAGGCGGTCGGTTTCCATCGATAATTTTTTTTATCAATTATCGAAAATTTTACTATCAGCACATACTAATTTTAGTATGAAATAAGGTGTATCTCAATTTTTGTTAATTTTTCAAAAACTCACTCATATCGGGGAGCTACGTGTTTTACATATTTTTGTATATTATTTCGGTTCTAATATCTATCATTGTTTTGACGTACTTAACGATCACTAACATTAGGACCATTCAGTGCAATGCCCTATGTACTAATGGCTGCATATGAGAGAAATGTTATATCGTGCATTAAAGTATTTTTGGTAATAATAATATATGTAAATAAGAAATGTTCCGTCAGTTAGAAAACAGCTAATAGCTTAGCTTCCACCTTCCACGATATCAAATATATGTCGAGTTGAAACTATCCGTTCTTGTATGTCGTATTTTTTTTTAAGTTTAGAAATAAATAATACAGAGTTGTATTTGTTCATATGTACTCGCATTCTTGTAAATAATAGAATCTTTGTCCCCTGTTCGCGCTTGAATGGTGCATAGGGTACCACCCCATCGATCGCCGAAATTTAAACTCGAGCATTAACAGTAGGAAGGTAAGGTGTATAGTCTTGGATATTGTCGAATATATTTGATAGATTTAGGTGCAGAAACTCATGAAATAATTCATGAATTCACCGTTTTCATAAGCATTAAGTTTTCATTGCCCTTATCTCAAGAAAAATATAACTACCTACCTAATTGCCATAATTAATAAATGATTATAATAAAATAGGGTACGTAGGTAGGTACCCTTGTTATTAAATCTTAGGGGGTATAATTGGAAACTGCCGATGGTTCGGGATGTCGAGGGCGACGGTTCGAGAGGGCACTCGTATACTCACTCCTCGGATCTCTGCGACGCGTTGTCCTTATCCTTGTGAGCCTGCCCCGAGCTGCAGGAGTTGCCCATGACGGCCTCCGTGTCCTGCGCGGCTAGAGCCCTTCACATCCTCGAGGGCCCCCGGCTCCGCCCCGCGGCCCCCGGCGCGCCCGCTCCGCGCAGGACGCTCGCCGGCCCCTCGGCCAACTTACTGTCAACACGCCTGAATTATTACTTATATTCCACTTATTTTTAGGCAACACATTAAATTTATTCAAATTTATCGCGAGAGCGCGAGCGCGAATGCGATATATATAGATCTCGGGTTAAATTATTGTTTTTTTCGGCGCGGCGAAAAGCGCTTTTCCGACAAACTAAACTACCAAAACGGTACGCCGCGCGACCAAATATCGCCACAATAGAATATAAATAAGGTATCGAGGAATTCCGAGTATTTACGCGTGTACGCACTCCTCGCGAGAGACGGGAGGGATCTAATTTTACACACTACATCGGGAGAGAAGAGAGGAGATGTCTCAAATAATCGATGCGGCCGCTCGCCGTAGGACTCGGCCGTTCTCTAGGCGACAGTGGCGCGGCGAGTGCGGCGGCGGCGCGAAGCTCGAGGCGCTGGTGCGCGCCTGCAAGCGCACGCCGCGGCTCCGCGCCGCGTATAGGTGGCGCTGGGTGGCGCTGGGAGGCGCTCCCGGCGACCAGGACCATACCTCCGTCTCTCTCCCTCCCATGTAAATCCACCACGTTAAAAAGGAAAAAGCAATACTACAATCCACAGGCTAGAGTTTTCTTCGCTCGAGATGAAAAGAGACCCATTTTGCAGGGGGCGACCCTTCTTTTGTAGTCTCAAGGTTTATCGGGAAAGTCCTTGTCAAGCACATTTTCAAATTAATCCAAATTTTCTTAAAATTACCCATTTTAAAGAGTAAATTATTAGTAAAGTTTAAAGATGATGGAAAAACGTCACGTATTTTTATTAAACCAGTATCCCTACCAACATACAATTTTATTTATTTAATATATACAACCCTAAGCAAAATGTCTACTTGTGACATGCATTGCATATACAAAAATTCACGGTCTGTAAAATTCATATTACACAGTAACGTGGAAGAGGCGAAGAATGTTTGCAAAGACAGAGTGGTATGGCGTTCTAATCTCTCTGCCTACCCCTGCGGAGAAGCCGTGTTATGGTTTGTAAGCTATGCTCTGGATATCGAATACTTAAATTATTACACGAATCTAGTTGGAATCTTATGGCATATAAATAAAATACGGTAGATTTTATAATATGTACGAGCAGGTACATATAAAGCTATTTAATGGCCCACAGGGCTGGAAGTTTACGCTTCAACTACTTACGTAGATATCATTAACACTATTGTAGATACCATTGACATTAACTTCATTCCATAAAATTTCATATTTTTTTAAAAAAAACAAATATACCTACATAAAACAAATCGATAAATTTCTGACAATATGGATCGACCACCGGTTTGAAGATTCCTAACATATTTTTTAACAAACCTATAAATAATACAAGTTGAAGTTATCTACACTACATAGTTAAATCGTTTGTTAAAACCACCCCTAAACATTTAATATTTTGATTTTACGGTTCTGTAGCTGGCGCCTACTGATGTGATGATTTATCATTGGAGTAATTGGGTAGGTATTTTAAAATTTATAATAACTAACTTATTAATATTTTTCTTGTAACAGCTAACACTGATTTTAAAAATAGAATGTTGTGTATTTCCGATTTTGTTTTAAATGAGAAATCAAAAAGGTGACTTTAAAATGCCGAAATGTTTACTAACTCGTCGTACATATTCAGAAACTAAATTTATCCCGAATAAAAGAAAAATTGAAAGCAAAGGAAAGAAATGTAAGAATATCTTAAATAAATTTTACACGTACCCCTTGAGGAATCGGGATACCTCGAGGACTCGGACACCTTACTATCAGTTTGTCTTACACTAACTTGTACGAGTACTGGTATGCAAAACCGAGTGTTGTAAACATTGCCGCTATACTCCTTTCCCTTTAAAAAAAATAAAAGTAACTACTTTTCCTTCTCCAATGTAACCCTGAGCTCCTTTACTTACATACGTCATATGTATCCCATAAAATATTTTCTACTCCTATATTTAGGAATCTGGAGCGCAGAACTGACCACCTTACCTTCATATAGAGACTTACGAGTTAACGCGTCAATTCGATGCGGTGCCCTATGCACTACCTCATTATCTGCGTAGAGTATTGATATATGTAAATGTAAAAACGCTTAAAAAACAAACTTAAGATTTATGTGAAGTTACAGCTGTTTCCCTAATAAAGGCGCATTTTCCAACTTAATGTTTTAACAATCCCTCACCTCTTGCAAATATATTTTTTTTAAATCTTGATCGCAATTAGATAACACCTATACAATTAACCTGTATTTCTTATCGTATCAATTTATATGAAATCCCTTTTCTTATTACTTCGAGAATTGTCATTCTGTTTATTTACGAAGATATTTAGTTTCCCAGACTAATAACTAGCGAATAAATTAACACATTTAAATTTATACATTTTATTCGTTGCAGGTTTTAATGAAGTTGATACTGCTATGAAATGCAAAAAATATAATACTCCGTTGCTAAATATACAAGATACGTTACAGTCTAGTAAAATATCGGTTTGTGTGCGGTTTAATTTGAATTTATTGACGAAGACTGAATGTACACCGATTTTTCAGGCAAACGAGAACTATGAATTCGCGTCTGCCGGCCCAAAAGACAGTTGTTTACCCAGTAAGCCAAATTACATGGTATTCAACTTGAATAATATATCCCAGCAATACAATCTTAGGTCCAACATATCAAGAAAAAGGAGGATTTATAATACTGAACTGATTCGCAGACAGTCTCAAACGCATAATAGAAATTTGACAGATTCAAATTGCAGAGAAAATGGCGGTTTAGAACGTTGTTCGAAAAGTATGTTTGTTCCAACGCAGAGGGGAGGGTTCGGTGAACAAGGCATGGGGAGATTGAAAAAAAGGGCGATGAATATTTTGAACCGATGTAATATTTGCGAGAAGACATTTGATCGTCCGTGGGTGTTGAAGGGGCACATGAGACTACACACGGGAGAGAGACCCTTTGTGTGCCCTAATGCTACTTGTAAGAAGAGTTTTGCGGACAGGTTTGAAAAATAAATGCAATTTACTTTGTCAAGATTGAAATAATTTTTGGTTTAACAAATAATATTATTTAAGTACATATTTTCCCATTGATAAACTCCTCCTCCAGCTTCATACTAGAGCAGTGAACCGTTTTTTTTTATTTTTTAAAAATTTAAATTCTCATTTCGTCTGCATAGTGCAGCGTTCAGCTCATTTGGTCATCATGCTGGAGTTACCGGGTTCGATTCCCAGAGGGATCAAAATAAATGTAATTTCACTTAAATATATTTATTTAATATTACCCTGAACTTAGTACCTGAAGCGCAATACTGCCTACCATTCCTTCATGTATTTAATAATTAAGATAACACTGCTTTAAATACGATGTAGTACCCTATGCACCATTGGGTGAGAACAAGGGATTGGAAAATATACCATTCTGAGAAAACATTACATTATAATGTTTGCACTTACTCAAAGATTACGAGCCGGGTTGTGGTATTTACATAAGTGTTATTTTATTTATTACATCATTTTTAATAATAACTGAATTATTTTTTTTTCACATTTCTGTACAGGATTCTTAGTCCTCAAATTTCATCTATATTATTATTCACCATGTTTATTACTAAATTTCAGCATTGTTAAATTTGGGAGTGTCTGGTATTAATCCCCAGTTACTCATACTACAGTGAAGGAAAACAATAAATATACGTATCCGCAACTTACTTTATACTTTCACTCTACCCTTGTACAGGTCCAACTTGCGTGCACACCAGCGAGCACGCCAGCACCACTCCTGGGCGTGGAGATGTCCGCGCTGCTGCAAACCCTTCAGTCAACTGTGCTATCTGCAGCGGCACAAGCCGCGCGCCTGCCGCAAGCTGCTGCACGCCGCCGATAAACCGTCAATCCATCAGGACAAAATAACAGAAGAGGCCGGGACTCTCGGCAGGCAAACGGAGTACATAGCTCAGCCAACTGAATCTCCTTTTTTTAAAGGGTTGTGACTAAGGGTTGTTGCAGTCGTTATCTTATTTACAATTTCATTACAAAATCATACAACCCAACCCTTACACAGCAATATTGCCCTAGGAATCATTACAGTTGATCCCCTGAAATATTTTTCTAAATATAATTCTTAGTTTAAAAAGTATGTATTATAAATAATGTAAATATTAATCTGTGGTAGAAATATTGTTATATAAAATAAAGACATTTAGTTGTGCTATTTATTGCCTATGGATTTACATATTTAAACCTCAAGGTGCCTCAAAATACTTCTCCTAAAATTTATAGTTACTTTCTCCTCCCGAGAAGGGTTTGTATCGTTACCATTTGGGCAAATTATTTCATTAATTGATTCGGTAGTCACTTTGTGGTAAAATCTATCCATTTTTAATTAATGTTTTACTTAGTAAATACCACTATTTCATAAAATCTACTGTGACACGTGTTTCGATGTATTCCACATCCACATACGGTGTTTGAAAATGATGCAGAATGCATCGAAACACGTATCACAGTAGATTTTAAGAAATAGTGGTATTTACTAAGTAAAACATTAAATAAAAATTTGCAAATTATGCCTACTAACAGTATGGTAACCTCTTCTCATCAAAAATTATTGCGAACAATATGATTTTATTATATCTACAACTTCAAACTGGATGTGGAAAATCCATAAATTCTTCTTCTTCTCTGTCTTACTCCTCATAACTGAGGGTTGTGACCCTTGTGGGAGCAATGACTCTTCTCCAGTTTTACCCCTTGACTGCGCTGCACGTAGTGCTCCAACCACCTTAACTTGATTGTCCATCGTGTGGGGATCTTCCTCTCCAGGCTACCAATCACAACAGTCGTTCCAAGCTATCCTCATTGCCAAACGCAATGTGTCCAAAGAACTGAAGAATCTGGGCAGACATTGCCCAGAGTCAAGCCATCCAAGTGCAACTCCTAATGAATGGACTCGTTAGTGCATCTAGCTATCCATGGAGTTTGGAGCATGCACCTCCAACGCCACGTTTCAAATGCGCCAATTTTTCTCCTTTCTGTTGTTTTTATGCTCCATGTTTCAGCAGCATAGAGAAAAATAGAGAGTGGACCAAACTCCTGACAAGCTTTTCTTAGTGGTGTTATTCACACCACGGTTTTTTCAAATTTTATCTAGCTTAGACATGGCACTCCATCCAGAAATATGTTTCCTTTATTAAATAGTCTAAGAATGGTCACACCACAGCATTTGTAAGTGAGGGGAGTATTTGATGGTTGACAAATCCACTATTTGACGAAATGGAAATACACAAAGTAGTTAAAGCTAATAAAGTAATTAAAGCTAACACAGAAATTAAAACAACGAAAATTTTGATATAATTTTATTATAAATTGAGTTCAATATAAAAAGAACCTGTGTACAATTATTACTTAAATAATTTAACATATTTATATTTAAACTGCACCACAGGACTCCATACACAATGTCCAATGTGTAACTTACTTCAAGGCAAATATTCCATCTTACTTGGAAGGCAGACACTTCTATATTTGCTTTAAAATATATATTTTCATTTTGATTAGAGCGAAGGACTCCAAGCAGTCCCTATTGTTGCTGATGTATATTTGGATGGCAAAGAAAAAATTGCCAAATGCTTTTATTAACACACTAGCATTACTAAAATATGATAAAATGTTGGACCACAAAGTTAACGCTTAGAATATTAGCCCCAAACAAATGTTTATATAACAAACAAAATTAATGTTATTATACAAACCAAATGTGTTATATAAAATTAATTTTGTTCCTTGTTTGTTGTCGTTCACATGGTATAAAACGAAAACCTAGATAATTAAAATTAAAATCATACTTTTTTTTGTATGATTTTAACATTCAGAAACTTTTATATTTGAGTATAAAAACAAACAGAAAAAACATACTAAAAATTAGTAAACTCCACTGTCAATTACCAGACAAACGGTCTTATTTTTTGTACAGGTTTTAACCCCGTAAAAGGGTCGTTTGTCAAGTATTTTTTAAACCGATATCTCAAGATGATGGAACAATTGGGATGGAATATGGAAGTTTGTATTATTAGAGGGCTTACGACCTATCATTAGCTGGTCTAAGTGATCACTTTATGTACCATAACATTCACCATTCTACCAAGTAATTGGTTGTCAAACTCACATTACTCAAATTATGTTTGATTTGAGTTGTATATATTCTAAAAACGTTTTATATTTTATATGTTACTTCTGCAACCTGTTTTTATTTTTTCCTTTTTTTTAAGTAATTAGAGCTAAAACCTTTATTTTATGCGTGTGAGATTGTATTTTGAATCCTTTGACATTCTGGGAAATGCCTGACAATTGTCATTAGAAATAGGAGAAAATTTTGGAAGAATATTTTAATAAATGAACTCTGGCAGCGTAGATATTTGACGTAGAGTGAGTTATACAGACGGCGTAACGTCGCATGCTGTTGCAGCATGTGGCGCCCGCGCGGAGTCTCGGTGTGCAGAGTCTGGTGCGGCGCCCGCTCAGTCCTCGCCGGCACTGGCGTCCCCGTTGGCCTCGCCCCCCTCGCCCTCCCCCTCCACCTCCGCGCCGCCCATGCCCTCGTCCTCCTCCTGCTCGTCCGAGTCCCCGCCCACCTCGGCGTTCTCCGCCTCCGCGCGCTCCATCTGCCGCGCCAGCTCCGCCTCGTCCAGCGCCGTCACCACCTTGGGCTGCGCACAGACATAACTTGGTTATCTTCATCTGATTCTTCAAACCCTCATCCGCACCTGATGGGCACTGCATCATACACCCAGTGGTATCTTGATCGTTAAGACATGAAGGAGAGCTGATCAGCTCTCCACTACATGTTCATACTGGTTTAATAATACACTACTATAACATGGTTATAATAGGTTCAAACCCTTATCCATACCCGATGGTGCATAGGGCACTGCATCATAAACGCAGTATTATCTTGATCGTTAACACATGAAAAAAAGGTGATCAGCCCTCCGCTTACCAGCCAGATACCAATCCAGGGTGATATTGAATAAATATTAGAGCGAAAAAATCAGTATATTTGTAATCATATTTATTTGATCCCTTCTGGGAATCGAGCCCGGGACCTACAGTACGTTAGCTGAGCGTGCTGATCATACTCCGTTAGCACGGTTATACTCAGTTAACATGGTTACACTGCGGGGTCAGAACTCGGTTAACATAATAATCAGGATTCAGTTTATACGGGTTAAAGCTCAGTTGAAATGATTACACTATGCAAGGTTGCCAACAATTGGCAAGATGAATGGACCTTACCACTCTGGGATCATAGATACACATATAACAAATATAATTTTGCGGTTTTGACTTACGGCCATTTGGACATTGAACACTCCTTTCTTGGCGAGGATGGTTTCTCTAATTTTGTCTATAGCGTCGTTCAGCGCCTTCAGTCCATCCGCCTTCTCGGGGGTTGATGTAGTCATTACTGAAAGAAATGTACCATTTAAAACATTTTAAAATTACCGAATCAGAAACCACATCCATCGCAGATAAATTCTGTAAAATTGAGTATAATTTTATTTAAATCATATATTCCCAGGTTAAGTACATACAATTGGTCTCTTGATAGTCTCATTTACATTTAAAAATACATTTGTACATTATTCACATTACATGTGCAGAAAACATCTGTCGATTATAATTAAAGCGGCGTAAGGCTATGTAATCCACCTGTAGCTTATGTTCAAATGGTAATCAACAAACATTACGCAGATTTTATAAACAAATGTGGTTCACAGCACCGACGCTGACTTGTCCGAGCCCACCCCGTGTAGGTCACGGAGAATAGTAAGGCAATTACCGTAGAGCGGCGGCGCAATGAGGTTGATCTTGATGGGAATGTCCTCGGTGGACAGGGCAAGGCCGGCCGTGAGCGCAGCCTTCACGGCGTCGATACCCTCGTACTCGTAGCAGGCGCACTCCATGTCGGCGCGGATCTTCACGGCCTGCGAGGTCAGCTTCCTCTTGATGTTGTTGAGCAGCACCTCCTTGGTCTCCTCGTCCAGTCCACACTCGGCCAAGATGCTCGGGTCCCTGGGAATGAAAACACTCTTTAGACTATACAAAACCCTTCATTCTATCGTGTTTTGTGTGTTTTATCAAAAGTTGGTTTTCTTCAACAAATCTTATTATCGAGAAACTGGATAAATGTAAACTCTCTATATAACCAGTACATTGTAAATACATCGTAAATACATCGGACGGGAAAGGTATTTCTACCCGTTCGTTCGATTGATGCTTAAGGACGAGAAGGGTATTTTTACCTTCTGCGCCGGCCTCGTTTCAAAGGCAGAAAAGAAGGGATTATCCCATGTTTTCAAATGAATATTATATACCAATCTTTTTGTTAAGGTCTTCACTAAATGCACATAATTATCAAATCCTGTCGCCAGCGGTCCACAGACATAAAGAATACCCATCCGAAATGTGTAAACATGTGGTCAAAACTAAAATTCTAATGAGGGCAGTTGTAGAACTGCTATTTATCCTCAGCATACAGTCTACTTACGCCCCCACACGCATAATAGTACTGGTACTCACAGTACGGCCTGTTTGAAGAAGTCGTAGGCGTAGGCCTTGTTGGCCTTGTACTTGTCCTCGAAGTACCAGGCGGTGCGCTGGTACAGCTGCTCCAGCTGCTCGTCGCTCGAGTAGTGCAGCAGCTCGGCCACGTGGCGCAGGATGGAGTTCACGGCCTTGGCCTTGGCGTAGCGCTCGTTGCACTTCTCCACATCCTCCGCCGACACACGCCGCTTGGACAGATCTATGTAACCTGCCGATGGACAAACAGTTCAACGAGAGAATAACACTCACTCATCGTCGGGATATCCCAGGGTTCATTTCCGGGACCTCTTCTGTATTATACTAAAAACGGTCTCATGTCTGTCTTTGTAATGCAGAAGTTAGCGCACAAAATACAAACAATATTTTTAACTGTAATATTTAACAAACCGGTTGAAGGCATTATCCATACAATCCATCCTGATTCCACGAATTGCCAGGTTCTTACTTAGTATATTTTTTATATTAAAAGCATTGTTAACTTTGTGGTATGGTAATACATATAACACTCTCCTTACCATTCATCGTGCACTTTGTGTAATACCACTTCAAAAAAACACTTCTTCGTGACTGCCAGTTTCAGAATAATCATTCCACCATCAGGTCAAATGTAGATTAAAATGAAATTGATACGGTCTAACATTTATACTTACTTAGTACCCCATCTACCGATAGATGGTGCATTATTATAATTACTTATACACAGAAAAAGCTAATTTCATAAGTTACCCACAGCTAATACTAATCTGTATAAAAAAATTCTTATATGCACCAGCGATAATTTTCAAAAGACTTATTACCCAGTTCTCGTAAACAATGTGTACACCCTCGGCCTGAAATAAGGGACTTATCATTTTGCCTTGATATAACTAACAATAAGGGCCAGAAGAATATCAAAATAATCCTTGCATAAATTAGCAAGTTAAGAAAGGGAATAAGGAGGGATATTTCACCTTTCTCCTTGTCGACCCTGATAACCACAACGGGCTCCGTCTTGCCGACGCGAATGAGCTTGTTGATGGAGCGGATGCGCCGACGAGAGAGCTCAGAGAGAAGGATCATGCCTTCGATGTTGTTGTACTCGAGGAGGTGTACGTAGGCGCCCATCTCCGCAATGGAGCGCACGTTGATCATCACCACATCCTCCACCTCGGGGTACTTCTCCTTGTAATACCTGCAACTGAGCGGCATCTGGAACAACACAACATTACATTTCATTACAATAATCATTCACATATCACAGGGAAAATATACTGCTTATTCTAGGAGCTTCATCACAATCAACATAAACTCAATAACTATTTCTTCTTCTTCTTCTTCGGTCGTTTCTCTCATTGCTGAGGATCGTCACCCCCCGGCTGGCTTCCTCTGGAACCTCGGACAACACTCCGCCATTGGTCCCTGCATTGTGCGGCCTTCAGAGCTCCCGCAACGGAGAGGCCTGTGATCTCTATCACCTGGTCGGTCCATCGGGTCAGAGATCTACCTATAGCTCTCTGACCTTCTAGGTCTCCGCTTGTGACAAGCCTCTCCGGGTTGTCTGGTCTACGAGCAATGTGGTCGAAGAACTGGAGACCTTCTCTTCGGAAAAGAGTAGAAAGACGATCCGCGATCTTCATCTGCTGTAATAACTATAAAAAGTAGTGAATCTCCATCTGCGGAGGGTGTAATGTAGCAGTTCTGGACCTTCCTCAAACACTTCTTTACGACAAATATTTTTTATATAAATCTCTGCACCACTTCTACTTTCAGATCGGGTTGCTTGGTGAGGGTCCATATTGCGGCTCTATAAGCACGCTTAGCGCACGCACATAAAGGCATCTCGTAACACATTCTATGTATCCATGTACAACAAATTGAGAATGTTGTTTTTTATTGGTAAGTCGATTTTTACAAATCATAGAAAAAGTTATTTAACTCTTAAGTGATAAATGGTTTCTATAAGTGCCACTAAGGGTGTCATTTTTGGAATATCCGTTTACAGGAAAATACAGTACTTTACGAGTTCTTGAGTTTATTATATTGGGTAAATTTTGCCCTATTTTGTGTTATCATGAGTACCCTATTTTATACATTATTTTGTGAAATGCCTAAATATCCTATTTTTATAATGTCATCTGCCTGATATTTATTGATATTCTAAAGGTGCCAGTTTAAAATACCTACCTTTTACTTAAATCAATTTGGAAAAAAATAAACTTGCCTACTTTTTAAATAAATCGGGTTGTTTGTTGGCATACTTAAAAATAAACATGCATAAAATAAAACCCTTATTTCGTCATAATTTTGAAGCGTCGACACGATAACCTCAAAAATAATATTTTCACCAAAACGAGCGTTAAATAAAAATAATACTATGTACAGAGTTGAATTTAATGCTCTGATATACAATCAAAACTTTAAGAACCGCATGAACATAAAATATATTCAATTAAACACTGAAATAACACCGAAACAAATTAATCTGTCAGCGCCGATCGTACATTTGAAAGACTCAAATTTACAAACAATTATCCACCAAAAATATCTTTAATAAAAAGTTGTAATTGAATGTTTTTACCTTTGATAATTAGAATTATTTATTTGGGCACTCGAAACATAAAATTAATACAATATTGCCACTCACGTTGCAAATTTTGACAAACGCTCGCCGTGTTGCAAGCGAAAGAATTTGTTTACGGAATGTTGTCATATGGTAATATTAATTTCCCCACATTCCATATTTAATATACAACCTATTAAAGTTCTTACTTACACATGCACAATTTTTATAATAATAAACTAATTAACTAACCATCACGCCGCTTCCCCACAGGGGCAGGCAAGGAGAATAGAACGCTACATCACTCTGTCTTTACAAACATTATTCGCCTCTTCTACATTCATGCATCTCCTCATACACACCCGCCGATTGTTCTGGCTCCTGACTCGGCCGCTTTCAAATCTTCGACATACCTTATCGTGCCAGGTTTTCCTCGGTCAAATGTCATAATATATATCTTCCAGTTATTTAATTATTTTAAGTAAAAATTATATTTTTTAGAGGGCCATATAAAAATGTTTGCTGGGCCAGACCTGGTCTGCAGATCGTATGTTGGTGACTACTGTTTTAGGGTAATAGGGTATTTTCATTCAGGAGGAATATCAGACTTAACACTCTCCAGTTTCTCTGTGTACTTATAAAAATTAATAAATCAATTAACATTTTTCATTTACGAAGTTCTATTACAGTAAATTGGAAACATATTGCATCATCTCTCCCACATAACTTCATTAATATTATTTAATATTTTCCTTTTTGTTTTCGCATTGCACATATAGCAAGGTCTGTGATGGGAATTTTTTTTTTTAACTTGTAATGACACGCTTGATACAGATTTTATATGTATCCCTACCATTTGAAATTTAGAAAGTTCATCTTTTATATCTCTTTACTTCTTTACAGATTCAATAAGGATAGTACCAATTGTATTCAGATTTTCTTTTTGTAATTTATTCGATAATAAATAAAATTAAAATAACGTATTATCCATAATTCCAACCACATTATTTGACAGGATCAGTTCACAAAAACTACATTTTCAATATTATTGCATTCCATATTTACTGTTACTGGATTGTCAGATTACTGAACATATTATAATAGCAGTGTGTTAAACTGTAGAGCAGTGGCTTTCAAACTTATTTCGTCTATCGCCCACATTGAAAATCAATAATTTTTCAGCACCCTCTAATTCTTTTTTACTTTGCCACATCTTAAAAACCACAATGACATTCATTACTTGAATTCTAAATTACTTTTTTCTGGGCCCCTTACCGCCCCCATTAGGCCACCAGCGCCCACAAGGGGGCATTATCGCCTACTTTGAGAAAGACTGCTGTAGAGACTCCATATATTTGAAATAAATACTATATTTTTGGTGAAATGTATAAATAAAAAACAAGCGAGTTTTTCATCATAGTTATTATTGATGTAATTTTGTAAAGACAAATATATTTGTTACTGCATTTTGAAACGAACCAATAACAAAGTAAAATAAGTATTTTATTTTAACAAATTAGACTTTCTTGTCTGTGCATAAATGCTTCCCTACTTCCCTACTTCCCTACATGTTCTGTTAGAGATCTTATTTATCCATATTATATTATGGTCGTCCGGCGATATCATAACTTGAAATGGGACAAAACCTTTTGCTTTCCTTTCATATTCCTTATTACATATTCAAATATCTAAACATATTTAAGTTATCGTAAAGGTACATCTATCGCTCAAAAATTCACAAATATTTTAATATTACTCGGGTCCACCCGCTTTTACAAAATTATTTATATTTAATGAGTGGTCGGAATTCAAATTATGGTATTTATTCACGGCAGTAGTGAATGTTAGTTTCAAATAAAAAATGAGAAACATTATAGAGAAGTAAAATCCACATTGCAAACAATATTTTTGTGACATGTTAAATTCTTAATCAACCAAATTATTACATCTCAGCGTAATCATGTTTTAAAATCACATACATGCTTGCTAAGTTTATAAATTTCTACATTTTTTTCGTTTAGTTTTTCAATAAAAAAGGGAAATAATTGTAAATGCACGGGACAAAAAAAACTATGCGAAATATTTACCCACATTTATGTTACCTAAAAGAGTGTAGAAAAAAGTTTTTGTCAATTTGAAATCAAAAATAATAATATTCAATTTAATGTGTTCCAGGAACAACAATATTTTATATATAATTTGAATATTAATTGGGAAAATTACTTTAACAAGGATCATAACGCCTTCAATAGTGGGAAAATTAAGTAATGTAAACAAGTACAAATTTTAACTGCAATGAGAAGAGAATTATTCCAACCACTACATATTCAAAATCATCTACAATGATGACTAAGAGACAAATATTGACAATAGACTGGTGACTGAGAGTTGATCCACAGCCAAAATGGAATAGCGTTTGTAAACCGATTGTTAACCAATAAAATCTATCTTTTGAAGATAGGGAAAGAAACAAATAATTCTGCAACACTTAAAACAAAAATATTGTTAATAAAAGAATCATATAATATATTAACAGTGAAATAATAATAATATAAGTTATCTTTAAAAATAAAAATATATTCTACACATTTACATGTTGTGTTTTAGAAACTGAGTTCTATTCTAAATTCTATGTATATTTTATTCTAATAGATTATTTTTGGCATTGAAGAAGAAAGGAAATTGTTTCTTTCCTTCGTAGAACTATTATTTAATTTGCGTAATTCTGACGGTTCCAGAGACAAATTCAAACCCATTTTTTAACTTATAATACTTAATTTGTATTAAAACACGCCTATTTAATTATACAAGCTACATCCGCAGCTAACGGATATAATCTACTTTGGGAATACATATGTTTATAAAGAAAACTAATTTACACGATTTATACCAAAATTACATCTCATATTAAAATTAGATCTCTTGTTCACAGTTTTTACATAAGATATTATTTATAATTACAATCAATTTAAAGATAAAATATAACTTCTTAGATTTTTCCACAATTTCAGATTCTAAAAGTATTTTTCTGGGGTAATAGGACAAACTGCGGAACGCAGTTTGAGATTAAGGGCTAATAACCTAGAAAACTTTAATCAGCGTATGATGAAGTCAGCTTCATAAATATTTACATTTTAAAAGAAGTATATATGTATATATTATGTAATTTAATTACGTTTTACTTACTTTTGCAAAAACCAAATATTGTAGGACAAAAAAAATTGTGATGGAATGCCTATTATTTAATTCATCTACATAAATATATAGATAATTTGGCTTTTTATAAGATATTAAAAATAATCAAAAGATTTTTTCCGTCTGTAATACATAATTTGAAAAAAAACTACTAGATCATTTAAAACCTTTTTTTATAGTCACCTTATAAAAATGAACAGATATATATTATTACGTTGTGTTTGAAAATAATAATGAAGTTGTCTCAGTGGGGGGGGGTCTGAGGGGGTAGACACTCTGCCACACACCCTGCGCTCACAACTTGACTTCTAGTGTTTTAAGAATATGTTAATCATTATAAAATATCAATATCTAACATACAGAAAGGTTTTTTCAAAAATAAATATTATTTTTGGTTTAGTTAAAAAATACTTTTACTTTGCACAGTCAAAATATGTTATATTATATTCAAAAATATTATTTAAGTTTTAAATAATATTTTTGAGTTTGTATTTCTTGCGGCCGTCCCACAGCACTTTCTACCCTCTAGCAACACTAAAATATACAATAAACACATACAGATGTGTTAGTAAATATAAGAGTTATCACTGTACAGAAGGTTCTATACTCTCTTATTGATATGAGAATGTATTCAGTTAATATCTTTCCATTACTGACAAAAAATATTATATTACCTTACTAACATCGGGATGTACCAACACTTGCGCCAATAGTTGAGGAATTAATGTGCGTTTTCACTAACATTTATTTTCACACTTTTAATTACAAATATTAATAATACCTCTTTTATCAGTAATTTTGTAAAAAAAATAATAAATAAACAGATTTCATACCGGTAAAAGATTTTTACAATAATCATTTTAGAACTTTGTATATTTAATGATTTCCGAAGGGATACTAGGATATTTGAAATCTGATTTATCCTGCTAGTAATGGAAGAATATTCTATGAAACAATTCCCTGAAATGTTTTTCCAATAATCGTTTTGCAATTTTTTTAGTGAAAAAAAAAACTTATGATTCTTTTTTGTTACAAAGTTATGAGTAAATAATATCAAAACAAACCGATGAAGTTAATTATTGAATAGGAGTTAATTAGGAGTGTCATTAAAAAAAATCTTTTCAGATACTAATAATTGCTAAAACTTTTTTTTAAATATCTGGAAAACGCTAAAGATATTTTTCTCAAATATTAACATCGCTCATCCTTTCGGTAGGTAAGGGTGGCATAAATATATATACATAGATGGAGAGGGGTTATAAAAAAAATATTTTCTCAATTTGATACCAACTTGCTGACTAAAAAAAACTGTAGCAATTGAATATAACATTCCCCCATACATAAACGGAAAAATACATATATCATGCGAAAATTGCAAAAACTAACAAAGGGAAAAATTGAGTTGACAGAAATAAAAGTCTTTTAAATTCTGAATCGTGATTTTTAGTTCAGAATAGAGTTTAAAAACCCAAACCAGAATGTTGGAGCAATATTACAACTGAATTTCTAAAACAAAACTTTCAAAGATTTCGAGCATTTAAATGAGTTTATTTTAAAATGACATAAAAAATACAGGGGGTCAACGGTAGAAATAAAGAGTTCTCCTAAAATACTAAAAAACAAAAATTCAAAATTATATTTTTTAATAAAATTTACAAATTCACCTTTTGAGACTTCTGTAATATTTTTCTGTGACACTATTTGCTAGGAAATGTAATAATATACATTTACCTATTTTACGGAGTTTACATTGGTTTGCCTCACCAAATATGTTGACAAATATATAACTCTGATAAAAAGAAAGAAAAAAAAAACAATACAAAAGATGTTCCTAAAACAATATTTTCTAGAAATAAAATTTTTATTACATAAAAAAAGCCTTCATAACATTATTTATAATAAAAAAAAAAAAAAAAACATTATTGTCCCAGTCCAGGCAAAAATTCACATACAAAACGGTTTAAAGATTTGAGAACGGGTGAAAATACTTCATTAATGGGAAACTTTTGTACCTTCCTTTGTTAATTATTACAGAATAATACTAAACTTTTACAAACAGAAATATGTGTGATCATTTACACTAAAACTGTAAAACAAATATGAATAACTTTATAGTATAGTCTCAAAATTTCAACTTCAATCAGCTTAAAACTCTGCAAGTCCAGTGAGATTGTTTCTCAAATTCAATTATAGTATAGCTTAAACATTCTAGCAAAGTTTAACACTTTTGTTTTGAATATTGAAAGCATTAACTTTGTGGATCATATTGATATATTATTTCCAGAAATAAAAATACCCTGAAGAGGGCAACAGGTTGTTGCCGAAACTAGTTGGTTAATAAAAATGTGAGTGGATCAGAACACAAAGTATTTTTATTTCTCGAAATAATATTGAAAACTTTTGTCTGAACTCAAAACTGTGATACAGAAAGAATCAAGTATGTATTGGGTCATCATGGCAACTCATTTAAATATCTTTCATACTTGGTCAATTTTTGCAGTTTGCTAACAATGTTATTTTTTCAGATCCAACTGTATCCACAAATGGCATCTGACGTTAGCCCGGACGGGAACGGTCTTTTTATAACAATAAAATAATTTAAAGTTTATATATTTTGTCTTTTTTAATTTAAAGATATGCTTGACAAAAATAATTGGCGCAAATATAACGCAAAAATACGCATGCTAAACATTCTGTCTATATTCTCTGGAATATTAATTATGTTAAAATTTGGCAATGATCGAGTGCGTACTGTATTTTAATTTTTACACCATAATAATTTCAATTTCAGCCATTCTCAATACATTTCTATAGTTCAATTCTAGAAACACTATTACACAAATTTCTACACATTTTGAGCCAAATATTTTGGAATTACCTACACAATACACAACCTAACAACTCCAATCTAATAAGTGTCCCTTTGCACTGTAAACTAAATAACCCCAACTGCAAATAACAAGATATCCTTCTTTAACCCCTATTCGCACACGGATGGTGCATAGGATACTGCATCGGGGGTATGCGGCGTTAACTTGATCATCAATTACACAAACGTAATGTTATTAGCCCTGCCTTCCAGTTTCTTGGATACAGGAGTGGAATATGATTGATGAGATACAGATGCCATTAGTGAAGAAGCTCAGGGTGAAACACATTACTCCTATATATCGGCTGATGCGAGGTTGACAATTTGAAATCAAAAATAGATTTTTTTTTAAAATCTAAATTTGAATTATTTTGATTAATTAAGGATATTTTTTCTCTTCTCTTGTTTTTTAATTTTGAATTTCAGCCGAAATACGTTTAAGAATTTTTGATTATCCAAACTCTTGAAATTATCGAAAGGTTTGTAGTAAAAAAATCATAATGCGATTGAAATTTTGCAGAAAATGTTGAATATAGCGTATGTACGAACTGATAAGCTTTTACTGTCTTATTTTCATATTTTCTTGATGTACCAACACGGTGAATTTCATCTCCACAAACTGGTGAATAGGCCGGTTTAGCGAAGGTGGAGTTGCTCAAGTCTTGGCGCCGATGTCCACCGTGACGGACTGGCTGATGGTGGAGAGGGGCGCGGAGGAGGAGGCGGCGGGGCTCACGCCCCCCACGATGTTGATGGCCGACACCTTGGCACGCTGGTACGCCGTCACGGTGTTCATTCCCAGGAATCTGCAAAACAATCCGTCCATCATTAAGATAACACTGCACTGCTGGGAAAGCAGTTAATATGTTCTTGAACATAGTAAGATATTAAGCCTTCATTTGAATACGGAAAAACCTTTCTAAAATAAGTAGAAGAAATAAACAAACATGTAAACAAAACGGTGCAAACAATTCAAATACATACAATGATTTTTAATGATATCTTAACATAGATGAAGGAAGAAATCTACCGAGATAAAAGTCTGGATATTAACTGGGCTTACAATCTAACATAAGCTGGTTTCAGTGATCACTTTATACAGTGTGTTTCATTCACTATTCTACTCTACCTATGATTTGAAATCACATTGCTCGAATTTATAAAAGTTGTATGAATATGTGTTGCAAGTGACAATAAGCAAAGTTTTTTTTTTCCAGAATAAACTTCATAGGCGACATATATGTTTGTAATCCGTTTGTTTTTATTACGTTATCACTGACCTATGGAAGTCAGTTAATTGGGAAAATACGTAAGATTCTCTCAAAATTATTTCACATAACATGAAATGCCCGTAATATATCATTCTCAATTTTATTATTTTTGTTTTCTAGTCCAATTTCTAGAATTCAGCATTTGTAGACTAAAATTGTGACACAAATATTGTGAATTTTAAGCATTTTTTGACATCGGAGGTCCTATTGGGAAGATGTCAACTGCTCTAGTCATGCCCGACCAACACAGGGTGCAGATAGGGGTCGGTTAGAAGAAATGTCCACTCACTTGACGCATACATAGATGACGAGCAGAGCGAGGCCGGCGCTCAGCACGCGCACGATGGGCGACTGGAAGAGCTGGATGGCCACCCACGCCGCCGCCACGGCCACGGCCATGCACGTGACCAGCGCGCCCGTGTGCAGCCACTGCTGCGGCGTGAACGCCTTCTCCCAGCGGACCCTGCGCACACAAACACAACATTACACATTAGGATCGTCCTGCCTGATATATGGGGCCGTACATCCGCGTGTATGACGGTCACTCACTTGGTGGTCTGCTCCACCTCGTACGGAGAATTGCACACCTTGCAGCGTAGTTCCTCCACACTGGAAGGGCTCTGCAACAGAAACAATACATTTATTCATTCATTGCTTATATTATTCATTCACTTTGTGATCAGATATTTTCACAAAATAGTTTTTTTAAAACACTAGAGATTTTTTTAAATTTGAGACATTCTATTTAAACAATAAGTCCATTTGGACCTTTTCAACCTTTCCAGTCATCAGATGCAGCCATGAATGAAATCAGGAAGAATGTAAGAATGGAGACAACTTATGTCTCATAAGGTTGAAAAACTTTTCTGTTATCTAAAGAATACAGCGAGTTATCGTCCTAACGCCCTACCCCCTCTTCAACCTTCAACGTCCCCTCTTCAACTCTTTGATCAACAATTTTTGCTACACATACGGTGTTTGAAAATGATGCTGAATGCATCAAAACACGTGCCACAAAAGATTTTAAGAAAAAGTGGTAATACTAAGTAAAACTAAAATTAAAAATTGATCGAAGAAGTTGTACCTCCATGAGCCAGCGGCGCAGGCAGTGGTGGTGCACGCTGCTCACGTCGCCCGTGCACCGGCACGGCTGGATGAGCGGCTCCGGGCGCTCCGCGTCGTAGCAGATCCAGCAGTCCTGCGCGGGCGCCCCCGTCCCCTCCGCGCCCCCCTCTCCGCCCTCTCCGCCCTCCCCCGCCGCCGGCGCTCGCCCGCGCGGCTCCTCCACGCGCCGCGCCGCCAGCAGCCGCCGCGGGTTCAGGATCCACAGCTGCTCGGGGGCCATGCAGTTCCACAGCACGCACGGGAACCATAGCGCGACGCCTATCTCCGCGATGCGGAACACCACATCGTGCCAGTTGCGAGAGTTCACCGGGACCCTGAAAACCCAAAGTAATCGAGGGCATGAACAAATCCCAATCACTACACCGAAAGTTAAGGATGGAAAAGATGTCTTGAAAATTATTTAAAGAACATTTACTCTCTATTTACGTGAAACCAATATTGTTTTTTTTTTAAATGCCACATTATCGGTTTTGACTTTTTAGAACGTTCTAACCAGTGAATAAGATATATCAATATTGTCTCGTTGATATTTTCCAAAGGGATCCATATTAAGGTGTACCTAAAATAGGTTAAACGACGTAATGAGTGGATCTTTCAGTGAATGTAGCTTTTCAGGGCTCTGTGCACTTCCGCTGCATTAGTCGGTGCTGTCTTAGCGTCTGCATTATCTAATGGAACTATCTATGTACTAGTCCCTATCGGTACAAAAACTGGGGAGTCTCTAAATTTTCAAGGAGATGGTTTCCAAGATTAAATTTATAGATATTGTCAGTTATGTAATTTACCAAATTTCAATACATGGTCTCTAAAACATTACTTTGCGAGTAAAAGTGTGATCGGAAGCTTAGAATTTCTATATTGGGCCTAGGAGTTTTTAAAGCCTAAATTGATTTAATAGATTTATATTATCCACTGACACTTCGTGATGGAATTGCATTTTTAATTTATTATTTGATTAAAACCAATATTTTTAGCTTTTCCACTTTTTTATTTGACCAGCGACCGGGTTTCGTCGTTACCGACATCATCAGACTGGTGGTCGTTACCGACATTTCGTCGTTACCGTTACCGACGTTTCGTCGTTACCGACATCATCGACATCACCAGTCTGATGATGTCGGTAACGACGAAACCCGGTCGCTGGTCAAATAAAAAAGTGGAAAAGCTAAAAATATTGGTTTTAATCAAATAATAAACTAAATTGATTTGTTTGGTTTGATTAGATATTAGATAATGTGAAACGATGTATGTGGAGAAAGAGGTGGTTACTTGGTCTTCCAGAACTCGCTGAGGGTCTCGGAGAAGAGGAAGCCCACGATGGTGATGAGCATGAAGGCCTGGCTCACGAGCCCCACACGCGACTGGTGTAGCTGCGACGTGTTCACGCTCGCGGACGTCCCGTACACGCGCACTCCCTGAGGAAACAATTGTCAAAAAATTTAACTACTGGTTCAATCAAATACAGTGACCAGTCATCTCAGTCCCTATACTCAGAAACATAATACCAAACTGAATGATCAACAAAAAAATGTTTTATGCATATTTTAAGAAGGGGAATATAGAAATCTCAAACAGGGCTCATGAACTTATCATTGGCTGATTTAAGTGATCACTTGTTATACAATGTGTAACAATCAATATTCTATGATGATTCCAAACAATTTGTTGCTATTACTGATTTTTTTTTTAAATGTGCTGAAGTAATGCTTTGTGGGGCTAATTAAACCCAGTATTTCTTATTTGGATAAACAACAGTGATTTGAACACCTTAAAATAATATTAAATAAATAAATAATTGAACCGGTGCTTAGTGGGGAAAATTGTCAAAAACGCTAGAAATACAAAATAAAAGTGATCATTGTGGATATATCAAAGTGCCATTTTTGTTTATAAAAAATACCACCTTGACGGCTCACTTCATTCATCATTATCATTCTCTGTGTGGCGGACTGACCTGCTTGGTGACGAGCGTGCTGTCCGCCTCGGCGCCCTCGCCGGGCCGCAGGTCGCCGGAGCAGCCCGCGCCCGCGTCCAGCAGCGGCCGCTGCCCTCCGCCCTCGCCCTCCGCGCCCGCCACCCGCCGCGTCACGATGGTCGTGACCGTCGTCTCACTCAGGAACCCGCCGCGCACCTAGACACCGGACAAACCAAGTCACACACTAGGTCTTCGGGTTAGGAAATTCAGGAAAATTACAGTCCCACAATATTTTAAGACGCTCATAAAACTGCAATCTTTCTCATTTCTTTACAATATTCTTCATAATCACTTCTACGGAGAGGACATTTTCCATTCCTAGGTTATAAAGCATCATTTTTCAGCAATTTCTGCACTCTCCAAGCTGATGAATAATTTATTCAAAAAACCTTCAAGAAGTTACAATCAGTGGCGTGACAGAGAATTAATTAGGGTAGGCAGAAGAGGTAGGTAGTAAGGTTAGCTAGGAATTACTTAGTAAGGTAGGGTAGGTACTGGTTGCATTTTTATATTTCATGCGGGTAAGTTAGGGTAGGCACTGCTTTTCTGCCTATATGGAATACAATCTGCCCTGGTTACAATCAAACCATGAAACCATAGCCGTGCATCATCCTTCCTTCAAAATAAATATTCAAATATAGTAGATTTTTTTACTTGTAAATTTGCAAATGACTTGTGACAGGTTACGTTTGAATGGGATTTGCATAGTTTACATCCCCTAAATGACCTTTGAACGCACTACTATATAGCTAGTAAATCAGTATGCAAACCTTGAAGAATACTTCCACTCCATATATGAGGAAGAAGATGACCACAATGAAAAGAAGAACTGCGTAACAACCGTTGAACACGTGCGTGTAGAAACTCTGCAACAAATCAAGATATTTGTTATTTACCAGAAAAATTCACTTAGTTCTAAGATGGAGATTTTTTTATTTATTTATTTTATTTATTTGATAGATACATATTTGTTTCATAGATATTTTTTTTACTACATATATGTATTACGGCTCTTTAGGCATGGCCTGTGTTGACCCGAAATACTTACATGTTAATACAATTTATTTTTTTATTATTATATGTTTTTTTTAATTATTGGATTTCATACAATAATTTGTTTGTTTGCAATCGGTTTTCATTTTATTTAACTATATAAAAGGTGTAATAGTGCCATAATATATATTTATTATATGTTTCAGTAAACTCTTAATATAAAAAATATACATTTTTAATATAATGTTAGTTGGCTTACCGACACAACATAGTATTTTATGGTTAAAAACCTTTTGGATAAAGGCCTCTCTTAAATTCTCAACAGGTTTTTCTTTTAAGCACAATTTTTGTTATAAATAACTAGAAATTACAATTTGTCCCGATGAATAAGTGATTTTTTATTTTACATTGTGAATATGTACATCAAAAATTTATTTAGACAGTATTTGTCAGATTTAAATATAGCTTTGAAAAATATTTGAATATCCCTGAAAACGCTTGCACGATGCGTTATTGATAAACTAATCATTTTAATTACAATTATATCTACATATATAAATTCTTAAAAATAAAATTACCAACAACTGTAATTTTGAAATTATTTACGAACAAACCAACCTTATGTCTTCACCACTGCTAAACATATCTTAATAGAATATTATGGTAAATCATCTCTCTCTATGTAAATGCTTGCACGATGCGTTATTGATAAACTTATAATTATTAATTACAATTATAAATATAAATTCTTAAAAATAATATTACCAACAATTGTATTTAGCTTTAAACATTAATTCTCTACAAAAATTGGCATGTCAATAAATTCTTCCTTTCCCAGAAAATAAATATAAGGGTATGTACCTACATTCCCCATTAGCTACTGTTATCTCCCATAAATTATTGATGCACATGTTAAAACTGTCACTTAGAATTGTATAGCTACATAAGGACCGTAGTCCATTTGATCTTCACATTCGTTTGATAATGCCTTAACAAGGCAAAACAATTGTCACAATATTAATTTTTTATGTGTTTTTGTTAATAAAATACAACTTAGTAGATTCAAAAAATCTGTGTTTGATTTAAAATCAATACATAAATCCCTGTGAGCAATCTATCCCCACTTTCAGCTCTAGCAAATGAAAAGAATTAGAGAAACGACATTAGCTGATGATGGTAAACAACTCGCCATCTACAACGGTATTGTTTGGACATTCCTAGAAGGAATCTAACAACAATATTGACTTAATAGCGAATGCATACTTTCAGTTTGGAGAGATATCCACGGGGAGACAGATGAAGGGGGAGAAAATATTTATGGTAATGTTAAACCCTCCAGGGAATCTAACCCGGGACCTCCACCATGGCAGCTAACCACTAGACTATGCAGGCAGACATAATAATTAGTGATTATTACTGTACGGTACTGCATGGATGCTCTCCGCACCACAAAGTGCGGGTGTCATTGTAACGCGCACGAGGATGAGTAATGGTCAATTATTGGAAAAGTGACAATAATAACACAACGCCTTTTGTGAGTGATTAAAATAGAAACAATCCACCATTAAAATAAACTGCAGCATTCATAAAGAAGTAATTAAGCCTCTATTATTATCAGTGATGGGCGATACAATCCAAAAACAAAATTAAGTGACAACTTGTCCAAAAGGAGTTATTTGTTAATTCCATTATTGGATCTATCATTGAACGCTGATCACACTAATCAGTGTACAAATAGTTGTGTATTGCATTTTTTTACCGATACACAAATAGAAATTTTAATGAGAAACGATAAAAAATATTATCCCAATTGGGTAACGGAAAAAGTAACAGTTACCAATAGGGCATATCTATAATTATTTATTGCACAATGCGTGGTAAATAATGAGTTAATAACCATCACAGATTTTACTGAAAGGGAGATAAAATCTCAATCTCCAGGGCTTTTCTGGCTTCAAACTCTTCTTCAAACAACTTTGGCATTTTTTAACCAGTTGTCGATTTAAATTTTATAGAAATGTTTTAAAAATAGAATGTTTATCAATTAAAAGTGATGTAAATTTTAACACATGATTTTAGTCTCATTGTGCTTGACATTTTCAGTCTTCCTCTATTTATATTTTTATAGCTATTAGTCGTTACACATCAATGTGCCTTTTGCTCTTTTTGTTTTTCAATACTTACAAATATAAGCGGTCATTGCTTTCCAAACTATCAACATGTTACATTGAAATAATTAGTATGTTCTAAAGAGTAAAAATAAGATGATTTCATCGAGATAGGTAGATTGTTTGTAGTCACCTTGGTCTCGGTGGTGGTGTCGGCCAGAGTGGTGGTGACTACCTCGGCGGCCAGGAGGGTGTAGCTGATGATGTTGAAGGTCAGGAAGCCGAGAAAGGACTTGGACAGGAACTGCGGCCGCTCCCAACGCACGTCGCGCAAGTGAAACACCTGCCGAGACAAGATAAAACCAACATAAATACAGAAACGCTGGAAGAAACATAAGTGCTTAAAGTTGATACCCCATCGATCCTTGTATGTATTTAACATTTCGCTCACTCCTTTCAAGAACATCATATACATATCAAAAAACTTGATTTTTCAGGAGAACGTTTTTAAAGTTAAAAAATATAACACAATGTATTAAAAATAAATATCAAGTCACTTATTGACCTTTTTACTGTGCAACAGATCTTTTTAGGTAAAACCTGAAGGTTTTTTCTCCATTTGAAAAATATTTAGTATATTTAAAAAAAATAATTAAACAATACTTTTTCTTCAAAATGCAAAAACAACACTTTCTGCCCTGTACCGGGTAAATATTAAGTTAAAAATATGCCGCTTTTAATGGGATATAGTACATTTTCTGGGCATTCCGAAAACATGCACAACTGAAAATTGACAATTTTTGATTTATGACTATTTATTGAAAAAAGCAAAACGATAATAATAGCAATAAACGATAATAAACAACATCTGGTCTAATTACCGAATTCTGGTTAACTTAAATAATTTTAAAATTGTTTCTTGTAAGAAAATATTTTTAAAAAAAATATATATATAATTATTTAATTATAATGCACTTTTTTGAGTTCTAACCAGAATCTAGTTGTTAAAAAATCCGATATTAAAATCAATCATAAAAACGATTAGTAAAAAAAAATCGGGGCTTAAAATAATTATTATAAAGTTAATAGGAATGTTTATTTGAGAGTGCATTACATTACGTATGCACCAAATGTAACCCGTTTGTAATTCCAAGAAAATTACGTACGTAAAAAGGTATCAGAATCTACGTGTGATTTAATAATAACAAATAAAATAAAACTTGATAAACACTGGTCTTATTAAAATGCACGGAGCGCTTTTGGAATTCTGACTACCGAATGAATATGTACTAAGAATGTGACGTTGTAGTGTTCAATATTTTGGGGAAATGCTACATATAAAACACCAGGATCCCAACTTTTTGCGAAGGTTGCTACGTTCAAATCCTAAGTTTTTCGCTATTGACTCTAACAATGTTCGTATAAGAATTTTTAGAAATACAATTCTCCAAATTAAAAATGTTGATTTTTTTTTTTCATTTTTTGTATTCTGTACAAATATTTCAAATCAAATATTTATAGTTTATATTAGCACTTTTAATATATTTATATATGTTGTATTCTTTCTTATTATAACCTAAAATAAAAAGGTAAAGATCACACACAGGCTTATGCCTTTGTGGGATCTTTTTTTAATATTTATATAATATAATGTTTTTTGTACTTGTAATTATATTATATTGTCAAATGCAACAATATTTCAAATTAATTATAAAAAAAAATTAAATATGATTTGCATACGCGCTTACAAAATTATTAAAAATTAACGTATTTTTGTTTTAATAATATATTGTTAAATGAAGAATTCACGATTGAGGAAAAAATAATGGTGGAACAAGCGCCAGCCCAACCATACACCGCATAATTAATACCTAATCCTACTTATTTCTAACTCATCCAAATTCCCGATAGTTTTCGAGATCGACCACATTATGTTTTTCGTTCGACCGGACGGGCGGCTGCGAGACATAACAGAAACGTACCCAATTAAGCGATTAAAAGTTGTTTGAAATATTTTTATAAACTTTATAAAGTTCTCGGGGGATTTAGCTATCAAAAATATATCAACCATTTAAGGGTGTTCTCTCAAATAAGCAAAGCCAGTCTGCACGAGAAGCCACACGTGTAACCAGCGCACATTTTCAAAAATATATAATGTATACATATATTGGAAATTGGCGAATAAATATTTTAACTCCTTACATTTCAATACTTATTTTCTTTTCAAAACCACATATTTAATTCGAAGAAAAACTTTTTTAAAATAACAAAGGTTTGTTTAGAAACAAAATGCAATTATGCTAAACGTTACCTGGGTAAAAAAAAATTAAGTTGCGGGCTATTGATTATCCACATAAAAACACAGCGTTACAACTAATGTTTTTTTTTAAATATTTTTTCGAGCTCTTTAATCTTTATTTGTTGTAATTCGCTATTTAAAACTGATTTTTGAAAATGCACCAATGATTTACGATTGTTTTGGTAAAAATATGCATTTGAAAAAAATAAAACCTGAATAGTTGTAAAAATATCAAAATAACTAAGATGTTTATCATCATTTTTAGACTATTATTGCTAATTAGTAATAAGGATTCCCGACTTTAAGCTATTTATTTTTTTCCTAATACATTTAAATTTATATTTTTATGAACCTTATTAAATAAATAAAACGAAAATATTTTTTTAAAGTGGTGTCATTATTGAGGATGTCCTACGCAACTTTTAAAATACTCATAAAAATGCGATGTTCTAATTAATATAAAAATTTAAATGTATAAATATTTTAAAGTGATGTCGAAATTAGAGGATAAAACAGTCTCAGCATCTCCTAAACATCGCATCAAAATATGATTTTATAATAAATTAGTAAATATTAAATGGAATTGTGAAAAAAAATCATTAAAACTGCTTTTCACCAACCAAATTGACGTCAACTATTAGATTATTCAATAAATAACATATGGCTCCCAATAAACATTTTTTCGTCGGCGTCGAAATCAATGAATTCGAATCAGCTTTCGAGGCGGTCAAATTTTTTTTAAACATTTTTTTTTCAATAGAAAATAGGTATTTCGAATATAACTGATTTATTTGAATGGCCATTCGATTAGCGATTACCATTTTCCAATTCTTTTTTAGGGACACTATCGGGGTATCTACTTATAAATCATCACTACCTCTCACCCAAAAAATAATAAAATGGTGCCCAAACATTAAAGACATGCAAAATTCTCGATGCAAGCCAGAAACAAACTAGATACTTATTTACTATTTAATTAAGACATCTAGTTTATTTCATTATTTAAAATATCTAACCATCTTTGCTTGATCGGATTCCCGTACAATCAATACGTACGTAATAAAAAAACATATTTTTTAATACGTAGTACAGATTATTTTCGTTATAATTTTTGTCGAATTAATAAATCTACAATTCGTAAGTAGAGTTTCTGGTTAAATAAATTTCTATAAAAATACTAAGTTGCGATGCTCCCTGAAGTCATGACTTTGTCCTGAACTGACGTGTTCTTTTTTCGCACGTAAACTAAACGCTTAACATATTGAATGAATTTTACTTTTATTTTTAAGGAAAAGATTTTATCTTAATTTTTTAAACGATATTTAACAATACGATATTGCATATAAATACAAACAAATTGATGATACTGCGAGGATATGTAGGTTCACAACGAACTTCAGTTTTTTTTTAATAACGTAATTGAAAAAAAAACACGAAGTGGCGAAATAGACTGGATGAAATATTTACAATGATAATTTTTAGATTTCAAATTAATAATTATTTTATCGACTTTGCCGGGACTGGAACCTTCGTATCAATATAGTCGTACATTATGAGAGAGACAAAGAAAATGTTCGCAAATACAGACGTGTTATATTGTATTTTATTTATTTGCAGTGTACGCCGACAAAGGTGAAGTTCCCTTTACAATAGATATTTGCAAATAAAGCGTAAAAGAATTGCTTTGTGTGATATTATCGAGAAAAAATAATACGATGTTACGTGTTGTTTTGTTTTTCGGTATTGTTTTTTTATAGACCTGAATGCATAATTTTTTGGGTGACATTTTTAAATATTAGGTCAGCAATTTACTGGTTTTAAATCGGTTTTGTTTTTATACAGTGATATCTCAACATACGATTCAATTCGTTAAAATTAACTTAAGAAAGAGTAACTTTCTACGTTAAAGTAAAATTAACTTAAATACCATTCATTCGTGTAAAACACAAAATAACACCCTATTTTATATGGGATATATAAGTAAATACTAGACTGCGAGATATGAGTGATGCTGGGGGAAGATGGGGAGAAAGCCCGAACCATGAAACTCATAACTCGAATTTCAGCTCACAACAGAAATTTAAAAAATCGATCGAGCGACTGACCGTATCTCGATGAAGTCGTAAGTTAAGGCACTCGCAAGATGTAAGTCAAGGTATCACTATATTCTTCTTTCATCCCTATCTGGGTCGGATGGTCCGTAGAACACCTCATCGAATCGGCGAAGAGGTGAAAACATGATCGTAATTATATGAAGGCACGGTACGTGCGGGGTCGCGCTGGATACGCGGGACTGCGATCCCACAATCCCTTGCGACGGGACTATTATTAACGTATCAAGTTGGAGATTAAACAATTCGATTAATGAAACATGACATCATACATAAAACATATTTGATCAAACATTAGAACAATGGGTTGATATTTATTATTGCTCGTAATGGAAATGTTTATAAGTTTTATTAAAATATTTTTTTAAATATTTTTCTCTCATTGTGACATCGGTTTTCATAACATTTTTACTGTATTAAGAGTCATAACGGTTTACATAATTTTGCGTACGAGTATATAAAATATTTAATTATAAAAATGTTTATTTTAGAAACACCAAAACAACACCATCTGTCGATAAACTTCACCACAATCTCAAGACAAAAATGTTCGATCTTAGAGAAAAAAAAATCACAACTTGAGGAGAGATGTATTAGCGCTCACCCGTAGGGCCAAGCGGTTAGCACGTTTGGTTATCATGCATCAGGTTGCGGGTCCGACTCCCGGTGGAGGTCACCTCAATATCGTAAAAAAACTTGATATAATAGACCAAAACGTAATCGGATTCGGATATTTAGAATTACTGTAGATTTTGAGGTGGGGAAATTTTAAGCAACAGAAAACGTGAAATTTGTGTAAATTTTTTAAACACAAATTACGATGATATTGACAGCTTTTTCTCTTACTATTTTTATTAAACCATTAATAGAGATTCGTTTAAATAACAAATACATATGAGGACATACAATCTTTACCAAATTTTCAAAGCGAAGTTTCTCTTTCACTCCCGTAAGTAATGACATAAGATTGAATGAAATGCGACATGATTAGATTATTTAAAACCGTAAAATATCTATATAAGTAATACAAATTGCTAAACACAGTCGAGTCTCTTGTTGAATGTATAGCCTTTACGCGGTTTCGAAGTTGCACTGTGTACCATACATACGTTATTCACATCCTAGTTTTACTAGTAGACAGACAGACGACCGGTTCCGAACGAGTCGTCAGTAAAGGTGCAGTAAAATGGTCCATTTTCACCTATCATTTATAAAAATACCTCTCATATTAAAAGATGAGACTATTCGTGAAAAATCTTATGGTTAATAATATGACGACGAGTTGTAGAAAGTAATAAAAATAATAGTAAAACAAACACTATTTTAAATTTTGATACTCCTTTCGTTGCAGTGATGGCGATCGAATCCAAAGTCCGAATCAAGGCCCAGAATTCGTTAAGTCGCAACTTTTCTCTAAATACATGTAACATTTTACGTGACTTTTTTTCTTCGTAATAATTATATGGTTTTGAAAAAAAATATTAAAGGTAAGGAGTTATAAAATACAAAGAAATACATTTCTTTAAACATATATTCTAAAAAACAAAAAAATACTCAATATACATTCTTTAAAAAAAATCGGGCGTGAAAAGACGTGTGAGCTCTCCGGTGATTGAAATCTGTGTTTGCGAATATCCCCTTAAGTGATGATTTATTTGGACGTTTTCATTTGTCTTTGCGTGTTATTTAGTGGGGTAAACGCGATATTATGTTTAACACATAAGTATGTATGTACACGTTCATCTTACCGCACAAAAAGAGACTCGATGTAAACCTCTCTACGAGCTCCCGATGGCCGAGAGCCGACACGTCCACGAACAAACGGGTTAATAACTTGATACATCAGTAATATAATAATATTAAATTAATTCAGATTTTCAAGGATTTGGAAATAAAAATGACAATTTGGGATAAGTACTTTTCTTTCTTCGCGAGAACCTAATACGATCCGTGATAAGTGGTCAGACGCACGTACACGCTATCGGAAATAATATTTTTTTCAAATTGATGTTTACAAAGTTATAACACATTATTTTAAGAAGTTATTTGTATGGTAATTGAAGGCCTGCCCCCATCAGATAATTTTCTAAAAATAGATTTTTTACATTAATTTATAAGAGAATATGAAATTTCAATAACTTGTTTTTTTATATGGTAACTATAAAATATTATTTTAATTGATGATCTCGGGCATACAAAATAAGTGCGAGAAAAATACAGGGGAGATATAAAAATGAGAATTTGTAATTCTTTGATACCGGGTTGAATACCCGGGTAGGTAAAAATAAATAACAAGTTTTTCACTTGTGGACAGCACTGATCACCTTGCTTTAATGCGTTATAACACGGCGTTGATCAAATGTACTACTCTATTCACCATTGGACGCCTCTAAGCGCCAAAAGAAGAAAATAAAATAAAATCTTACCGTCTAACAAAATAAACTACAATAATTTCAAACACTAAAAAAACTTTTAAGCAACCGATTTATTTTTAAAGTGCACAAATATTAAATAGGTGCGTTACCCTCAACAGAATTAATATTACTAACGTTACAATAACTATTAAAGCATTTTGCATCGAGAAAACATAATTACAGCGTACATTTTGTAAACAATATTCTCCAAAGATAAGAAATATGAATAAAGGATGTCATTCCCCCAGAAGATAATAAAATGAAAAAATAGCGCGAATAAGCGAGTACTCGCACACTCAAATGTTTAATTAGGTAACGATGGATGACGTTTAATGTGTAGTAAGTACTCGAGAGCTCAAATCAAAAGTAACGCTAAATGTGTCCATGGCATATCGCTCACTCCTTTCAAGAACGTCATAAATAAAAAACCGTCAATTTTCAGTTGTGCTCGTTTTCGGAATGTCCAGAAAATGTACTATATCCCAGCAAAAGAGGCATATTTTTAACTTAATATTTACCCGCTACAGGGCAGAAAATGTTGTTTGTGCATTTTGAAGAAAAGGTATTGTTTAATTATGTTATTAAATATATTAAATATTTTTCAAATGGAGAAAAAATCTTCAGGTTTTACCTAAAAAGATCTGTTGCACAGAAAAAAGTTCAATAAGTGGCTTGATATTTATTTTTCATACATTGTGTGAAATTTTTTAACTTTAAAAACGTTCTCCTGAAAAATCAAGTTTTTTGATTTATGACGTTCTTGAACGGAGTGAGCGATATGTATTCTTCTGATTAATTAAAGCCGAATGAGATAAATAAATCGGCAGGTTACTTTGAAAGCAAATGGGGTTTAAAAAACAAATTTCAATACAAAAACGATATTTTAAGAATGAGAAAAAAATCAATTACTTCAATGTTACCCGTGTTCAAATAAAATTGAGTTTCGATTTATGGAATACTGGGCCTTAAAGTAAGGGGAAAATGTCATTTCAATATTTGTATCCAAGACTGACGACTAAATAAACTGGCCACTAAATAAACTATTTACCATATTTATTTAGCTATCCACATTATTACATACTAAAGAACACGATTATTGTAAGAACCTTCGCCTGAAAACATATTTTCTAGCATCCTCACACTCGTTGTAGCATTGTAAAGCTCAAGTTGAAATAAACACTTATTGGACACAGTATCTACGAGCACATTGATAGCAGATAAATAATATTTATCGATTAATTCACTTTGCTAAATTAAAATTGCATGTCTAATAGTTGGAAACTGAACTTTCACGGTCAAAACTAAATAAATTCTCACAGTAAATATGGCGAGGCTACACCACTTCGGAACACTGTTAAAATCAACGAACAATATTAAACTGCCAGCAAATAAAGCAGTAGCTTCTATTAAAAGTGGCATTCTAAGAAAAAAAAACTTCGAATGGAATTTTTATTTGTATAGTTTAAAAGTTGTGTTGTGAGATATGTATATGACGATATGGCATGTATTTTTATGATTTATTTCATTTTCTGTACTTTTCTACTTTTACAATCTTAAATTAATAATACAATTCTCTTCAATAAAGAGACTAGGCTCTTGTGCTTGGAGAGGGAATATATATGCATTTTCAATCATGACATGTGTATTGTAGAGCAGATTAAATCGATTGCTTGTTTATGAACTAAAATACATATTTCAATTTAAATTATAATAAAAAATATTCACATTTCTTCGGAGAATTGCATTGAAATGTTTTTTTTTGTATTGCACAAAAAAAATAAAAGTACTCCATCCATGTATTGATACCAAACAATGTAATTTAGATATGTGGAATAATATCTATTCCATGAATTTAAATATCAATACGAGTACATGACACCATAGAACAAATATTTTTTAAAAAATGAGCTGTCTTCTCCCGCGTTTCCTCAAAACTTTGTACTCAGTATTTAGTTAGTTTTATGAAGAAGTAAGCCATTTTTTATTGATTAAAATGTTCTTACAGAATTTCACTTGACCACATTCCTTTTTTACTTCCTATAACAATTTTAAATACTTTATTTATTATTATTGCAAAAGCATGTAAATCACAAAAAAAAAATAGTATAAACCTACAGAAATTTGTTTATTTAAGAAGGAAAATATACATAAGATATTTTACTTTATAAAACGAATAACAAATACATAATTTTTTTAAATCATTAAAAAAAAACAAAATTTTACCCGATCAAAATCACTAAAAAGTAACTTGTGTCGTTGCTTTTCTAAAAACGCATTATGCAATTTACGGTTATCACCGTAAATTTCATCCGATATGAAAACCATTATTTCATTATTGTTTTTTTTAAGAAGATAAATAATAAAGGAAAAATATTAAAATACTTTTTTATCTGTTAAACGGTGAAAATACGGGTTGGAGAATTGGTGGGCACATGCAGGTTTAGAAAATCGAAAGAAAACTGCACAAAACTGAAATTTCAGGAAAAATTCAGTTACGACAGGAGAGCGAAGGTATAATGTATTTTATAGACTGATATTGAAAAATTAATGTTGTGTTATTACATTTAATAAATGAAATTAGGAAAAACAACTTCGAAGTACTGAATCCGAGGAGTATGATGAGGACGACGACGCGACCGACCCCGCCAAGTCTCCGGCTGACACTGAGCTGGGAACGGGAGCTGCGAGATGAAGAGCAAAGAACGCAGGACGATTGGGACAGGCCATGGCAGTGTGACGGTCCCCATAAACCACCTGACAATGTGCCGGACCATCGCTGACGTCATCGCCGACTCAAATCTATACCAACAGGCCAGTCGCTACAAAATTTAAAATCGATCAATATAGTATAACCAAATGAACATTTGGTTATATTATATTAACAGCCTTCGTAGTGTAATGGTCCCGGGTGCCATTCCCAGTCGGGTCAAATAAATAAAGGCGATTTTTTTCACTATAATATTTATTCCTTATTAACCTGGACTGGTACCTGAAGCGAAGGGCTGATCACCTTTCGTGTGTTAAATATCAAGATAACACTGCGTTTATTATATGATGCAGCGCCCTATGTACCGTCGGGTGCGGATGTGGGTTTGAGGAAGAAGGAGACATGAACATTAGCCAAAAGTTCTAACCACCACACCGGGGAGGGGAGGCTGTCTTTTATGTGCGATTTTCAACTAATTTGGTAATTATTACGTAAAGGTGATATGGCGTGTAATTGAGGAAGCGATGCGACTATCAGTGTATGACAATTCGGAATAACAAATTGGTATCGACGCGTCGCGGCCTTGTGCGGTGCCGGCGCACTGCCCGAACTGTACCTGTCAGGTGGCTCGGTGCTCCGCGTTCTCGTGCACTCCTGGTATCCGATATACTTATTATCGATTACTTACTGATTACTCCAATCATTGTTCTACCATTATTATTTATTGACCAAAAATTGCGCTGTATACATGATCAAAAATATTATTTTCATTATCTCCCATTATCATTGAGAGGTTATTTAAAATTACGAATTGAAACGGGCAGTTTTTCTTTTGCAATCGTTAGAGGGGGTCATCGATAGTCCAAATATGGAGACAGGTAAATGAAGTTAGTTTTTTTTAGTTCTAAATAAAATACACTCTTTTGTTTTCCTTCGTACATGTTCATTGCGGAGCACAGAAGTGTATTTTTTGAATCAATAATTTACACTTAATGGTTGTAATTATGATGTTAGTGAAACATTACGGATTAACACGACGATATTGTATCATTGCGCATATGCGTGGTTTTGGAAAGTCGGTACTAACGTCAGCGCCGCTTCCGATACGAAATACGTGAACAGGGACCGCAGACTCCGCGGCAACAATACAGTACACGGATCACCGAGTACAAGTTTTGGGGTGGCGACCCTTACGATTGATACACGTAATGACGTCACACATGTATTGTTTTTCGCCCCATTGAAATATAGATTGTTTAATCCTTATTTCTCTACTGATTTTAACAAGAATAGGCCAATTGTCTTGTGATTTTATAAACCATTAATTTACATGGCTAAAAAACTTTATGATATTCTTAATAATAACATAGTTGTTATTTTCCATATAATTACATAATTGTTATTTTATTCTATTACGATATTCTTATAGTTCAAGCTTCATTTGGAAAAGATGGAAATAAATGTTTGGTATTTAGTTATATTAAAAAAAAACTGGAATGGTTCAAATGACTTGGGACATATCGCTCACACCTTTCAACAACGTTATATATATATATATATATATATAAAAAACTTGATTTTTCAGGCGATCGTTTTTAAAGTTTAAGAATATAATAAAACGTATTAAAAATAAATATCAAGCCACTTATTGAACTTTTTACTGTGCTACAAAACCTGAATGTTTATTCTCTATTTGAAAAAAATTTAGCATATTTAAAAAAAAAAAATTAACCAATACCTTTTCTTCAAAATAAAAAAAACAACAGTTTCTGCCCTGTAGAGGGTAAATATTAAGTTAAAAATATGCCGCTTTTGTTGGGGCATGGGACATTTTCTGGGCATTCCGAAACATGCACAACTTAAAATTGACGATTTTTGATATATGACGTTGTTGAACGGAGTGAGCGATATGTTCGCAGTAAGATTTCGCACCTAATCTAACCCAACCTTGGCCACAGAAGAGAAGTTTATAAAATTGAACAATAGGTGCTCAATAAAACGTATCTAACAATCACTAACGATAAAACAAATCAATTAGAAACACAACATCAACAGCGTGTAGCATACACTTACAGTATCAGCCTATACAATACCAACCTACACTACAATAGGATCGTGGCCTCCGTAGCGCAGAGGTTAGCTAGTCAACATTTTGTGTTACCTAGAATGCTCCTGATCTCGGAGGATATTAGAACATCAGGATCTGGACCGATACAGAACCACGGTGAAAGATAATAAAATACTAAATATGGACCATCGGATAAAGGTACCTATGCCACGGAAGCCGTGGCGAGTATTTGGCCGATACATATTTTGTTTCACACATAATTGTCATAGATCTTTCTATCATAATAAAAATAAATAAGATAATTCTCTGAAAACTTTTTTGTTTTATTTACAATTATCGAGCGTTATGGTTGGACCACCCTTTAGTTGCAAAATTAGGACACAATGTTTAGGAATTTCTGAGATATTCGAGAAAAAATACTGCCCATTTTGTAAAAACATACCGTTTTGAATGTTAAGTTATTTAAGAGACTGTTTTAAAACGTATGTTATTTTAGAATAAAATTTATTGTGATCATTTTATTTTGGATTTTTATATAACTCGTTTTACGATTATAATAGATTTCTATGTTTGCTTCTCAATTGTGCTTTTTGGGATGCAGATGAGGCAAGGGTGAAGGACGCTATTGTTATATGGGAAAAGAAGTAGAGTAACTGTGGTTACAGTATGACAGGAAAACGAAATATATTTCAATTTCATAATTACTAATCCAGATAAATTTGATTTCTCACGTGCTTTTGTATTTATCGCTGTATAATGTAATTAGCCACGTTCTAACTTCTATACATGCGTATGTAATTATCAAATTAAGAAGTCTTTATTACTTTTTTTAAATAAGATAAAAGCATATGAAATGGGCGACATCTGCCGGCCACTGTTGATAAGACGATTCATATCAAATTATCGAAGGCGATGGAAAATCTGATGGCGAATCATTTATGCACGCCATCTAGTGAGCGAATGATGGCTTCGAAATCACGCAAGGAAACAGTCGGTAAAACAGTCGCATGTAATGAGTCAATATCTTAAAATAATTAGGACCAAATGTTTATTTTTACACAGTTCCAGCCTACAAAAAAAATGTGTCGAAGGCACACCATAGCTTGTATGTTAAGGTGCCAGAATCGCAATAGTCAAAGGACTAACGATAATGGAAGAAAATCAATCAAGAAATTCGTTTTTGATGTTGACTTATTTAAAATATTAAAATTCTCTCTTCCTGGAGAATGGTGCAAAGGGCACCGCGTTAAATCGACGCGATGTTAACTCGATCGTGTTCTGTGAAGGAAGGTGATCAGTTCTGCGCTCGTGGATATATAGGACTGGAATAATTTGAAAAGATGCAGATTACGTAAACGAAGAAGTTCAGTGTATTTTATGAGATGGTTGACATTGATGCCTTATGATATGATTTAGAAAATGGAGGATTAATAGGAGGTACTATGAACACAGGAATATCAGAATAGCAGCAATGGCTAGGGCGCCTGTAGTTGCATAACCATAAGTTCGAGTGTGAAAAGTTTTTCATATTTAACCAATGACAAAATGCATTGTTATTGGTATCTTCTATCAAAGAAACAGAATAATTTAAAGTCAAATCAAATAGAAGTGCAAAAATCTTTTAGTTGTTGTTTTATTCTTATATAAAATGCAGCTCCACCAAGAAATGTCAGAAAAAACGTCAAAAAAAGTAACAATAATAGAATTTAATAATATCCATAATCCATCCATTGTAAATGTTATAAGGTGAAATCATTCCTGAACTTTGATTCTGGTATAAATCACTTTTTGTAATAAAAATACATTAATTTACATAATAAGTAATGAAAAAGTTGTCTAAGCTTATATGCTTCTATACCAAACAATCCCAAATTAGAATAATTGCATATTGAACATTCTGAGAAACTCTTAAACAATTTCTATATGAAATGTCCGTTTAATTCGGCAGAAAAAAAGGACGGCGCATGAGGTTCTGTGGCTGTGTGTGTGTCTGATAGAGAAGCGACTCACCTCGGCCCAGAAGCAGACGATGAGCGAGGAGCCGGACATGAGGAGCGGGTAGTAGGCGGAGAGCAGGCTGCTGGCCCAGCTCTCCTTGTGCGGGGCGGAGAAGTAGGCGCCGCGGAGGAGGGCGGCCAGGAAGGACACGAAGTAGAGCAGCTTCTGCGTGGTGAGGCGGCAGGCGCGCAGCAGCGAGGGCGCCTTCAGCCGCTTGTACTCGGCCGCCACGCACGCCAGCAGCTGCGCGCCGCACACGAGCGCCACGCCCAGGAACACGCCGCCTATGCCTGCAACCCAGCAGCAGGACACAGCTCAGACCACCGCGACAGGGAGAGAAACATGGTGACGTGCATTATAAAGAGAACCAGGCTATAAATCAAATTATCTCCTTCTTCCTGGCTCCATCCCAACTTATCGTCTTTATAGACTGTTAGGCTGTAGGTCATTCTATCATATACAACGTCACCTAGGTCATGCCTTCGAATCATGTTGTCTTTCTGCAGCATCCATCAACTTTTTGGTCTTCTCTAGATGTCTTTCGAAGAAGACCCTTTACAATATTTTCAGGTTCTCTACGTCCTATACATCTAATTTTAATATGCCTGATTGAATGGAAATCGAACCTAAACCAATATTTGGTATATCGCGTAGAGACGGGACGGTAGGTTACCATCGTCGATTCTCGCATGGTTTGATTTACCTCGTATATGCCAACAAAACGTTAGATCCGCGACTGAGCATCGATAATGATGGAGTGGCTCTCCGATGCGATGACCGCGACGCAAACAAAGAACCATAATAATACGTGTTTTTTACGTAAACCAGTCGCGATAAAATTGTACACGCTTGGTCACCAATACGTGCAATCGTCGAAGGATTTTCAATGCGAGATAAGCAAAGTGTGCTGACGAAACCACAAACATGTGACGATTGTGTGAATCCAGAAAACAAACCGATCTATATAGTAAATAAAAAATAGATATTTCATAGCAGTATCGGGAGTTATTTTAAACACGAACAATATTTTTATCATCAATCTTTATGAACAATAATATAATTCTTAGTTTGTTCAAAATCTTTAATCTTTTAAATAATTCGTCGATTGCTTTGGAATTTTGATCTTTGACGGGTGTTTTTACCTGTGATGGGTAAAAACGTTTATTTTATTGAAAACTGAATATGTTGTGAAGGCGTTGAAGTAGAGGCAGTATCTGGGAAGATCATTATTAACACTCTTCTTATCATTCATCGATCAATTTGTGTAATACCACTTTTTTTTAAAGGAATAACCCGCGAAGCGTCTGTTTTAGATGCTTGTCTGCAGGTAGGATAGAAAGGAAATGGAAGGTAAATGTGAAAACTACGTCACGAACAGACCAATTAAAAATAAATCTTTCTTGAATTCATTTTACAATTGGCGAGAATCGAACCCGCGACGCCAGTTTCGCAGTCCAGCGTCTACTCAACTACGCCACGGCGCTTGCCGTGCCGTGGCGTCGGTAGACGTCTGGATAGTTGGTTAAAGTGGTATTATACAAAGTGAAGGATGAATGCTAAGGAGAGTGTTATATTACCATACCACAAAAGCTAACAATGCTCTTCATATGCAAAATATATGATTATTACATTGTTGTGCAAGACATTATGGCAAACATTATATGAACGCGTACCACAAGATCCAAACGATGTCAACGATCAAATATGACATTAATACCTCCATAAAATCACTATTCTGCAAGATACTAATACATACAAGTTAGAATGCAATTAACATTTGCAAACACAGGTGGCAGGCACTGTTGCGAAGAGATTTGGCATATTTTGTTTACGTGAAGTTTGCGAGGATTACTCAGCAAATATTAACAAACCAACGACAACGAGCGACAAGCGGGTCTCAATAATAAAAGGATTTCTATTTTTATTTGTGCAACGGTTTTTGTTTCTCACAGCAACACAAATTGTACACTGCAGCGTGCCGAGTGGGACTGGAAAGTACCCCAGATAGTGTAATAGTTGCCAGCGTAAACGATGATTGATCGCGAGTTTGGTAAGACTGAATTGGAGAAAGGTCATATCGTTGCAAAATTAAATATAAAAAAATACCTACATTGCAATAATATAGGAGTAAGTATATATCATATATCGTGTAGGCGTTCAATTTGTTAACGTTTGTTTGTATCGTAATTGCGGGTAACGGTGTAATTGGTTACCTATCACTGATGTACATGGGACTGTATTATTGTGTTAAGTCGAGTGATGTATACAGGTTTTCACTTCAAATTGGACGTTTTACAAAACAAATTAGACGTTATATTGTATTTAATGAAAAAAAAATTATATCAATATATATTTAAAGTAGTATTTAAAATCTTGTCTGAAAACTTCAGTACATATCGCGCGCACAGACTATGTCAGCGCGCCGCGCAGTATTTCCAACTTGACGAATAAAATATTAAGAATAAAAGACGTGGAGAGGTATTCATATGTAGTACTAATATGATTTTTTAAATATGACTACCAATTTCTTTTGTAAAACGTCCAATTGAACCTGTAAAGTTTACTTTACCCGGGATAAAGTGTCAGTCATGTGATGTAATCGAGAACGAGGGAAATTTTAACTCTAGATCAGAATTCTAGATGATCATAATATGCAGAAACAGTTTATAGGCGGAGTGTAACATGATACAGCAGTCAAGGTGTTTGAGGTCAATGGGGAGTCCGAGTGAGGTCAGCCTAGGATGGGTGCAATAGGGCAGGGTTATGCAAATACTGTAAACCTAGGATACAACGGTGCGAAGTTGCGTTATAGCTTTGTTAGATAACTGGCAATAGCATCAACGCCGGTAGACCATAGATTGTATGGGAGGACCTTGAAACACTAGAAAACAAGAACGTTGCCTGGCTATTGTCGCCAGTGAGGATCAGTGAGCAGGAAGGTGGGTAGACAAAAGAGTACGAACAAAAAAATGTTGTCGATAATTATATGTCGAGGTCTGCAAATCTCTAAGGTAACTGGATATAATATTTTAGCGTTTCGGCAATGGTTTTGACATCATCAAATAACGTCCAAATTGAAAAAAAAATACGATAGCTCAATAAGAACTAGAAAAATACAGATAACACATACAGCCCTGGCCATATGCATTAGGCACCCCCTACAGAATTGGTTTAGGCCTTTAAATACTGCAATTCTTGCAATTTTTGTAACCCTTTCGGATTGTATTGTATTTTAATTGATTTAACCAACAGAATTGCAGGATTTAAAGAAATAAACCAATTTTGTCGAGGGTGCTTAATACATACGGCCAGGGCTGTATGACTACAAAAGTTAATGTGACGATTCATCAAAAATTTAAAATCCCAAAGCATATTTGATGGAGAAAACTGCTAGAAAGAAACCCTGCGAATAGTCATGTTCAAGGCGTATTGGTGCTTTAGCTAGTAGTAGAAGGTGTGTGCGATAGTGTGGTGGTGTGGTGTGGTGTGGTGTGGTGTGGTGTGGTGTGGTGTGGTGTGCCGGAGTGCTCACCTCTGTGGTAGGGCAGGTTGGGCCCGCCGCACGCGTCCCCGGAGTAGCGGATCTCGCAGTAGCAGGTGCCGTTGAGGCACTCGCCCCGCCCGCTACAGCCGGCCAGGCAGCCCGCCATCTCCTCATAGCTCCCGCCGGACAGCAGCGACAGCGCCGCGCGCAGCATCCCAGCGCACCGCGCTAGCGCACCTGAGGACCAACGCAACTGTATCAGACGAGGGTCGACCCGACCTCAGATGGGAGAGGACAATCCGAATTATTATGATCAACGGCAAGGCGCCAGTCGAGGTATACTCGACACTCGACGAGCGAACGAGCCTGCAGAATATAGATAAGATACAAAATAAGCATACTGGTCTACCTCGCTCAGTCCGGATAATTGAGTTGGCCAAAATATCTATCAAACCAAAATTATCGAGGAATAACACAAGCTTACAGAAAATATCATGACTGGATAAAACGGAGTTTTGGTATATTTTATCAATATGCACCGATGATGATTTTATATTCAAAATGAATAGTTTACGATACAAATTGAGTACTTGATATGGCACACTCGACTGACGAATTATGAATTATCTAAAACAGATACTTTCCAATTTCTACTTTAACACTGACATAACCGTAAAATGACCATCAAAAATATGAATTTCATTATATGTATTTCATTACTCCCCATAAATATACCGCTTGCCGGAAGTTACGTAGTACTTCTGCTGTCACATTTCTACAAAACGGGGGAATATAACAAGTGGACGAATTTTCTCTTGTGGGATTTACGGTTCGCTAAATATAAGCCATTGGTGACCGAATTTACATTAGTATAACTACTCGCCCGTCGGCGAACCAACCGGACTGAACTGAATTGACCGAAGACAAACCGAGCGAGGTATTCCCGTATCGCGGCATCTCGATGTAGTCCTCATCAAATATTTACAGAAAGACGTGATGAAAAAGAGACAAAAGTATTAGACATGATATTTTCATCAAATGGGATGCGAATTCTTATCAAGCATATCTAATAAACAATTTACGCTATTCCGTCCGAACGTTACATGTTATTGTGTTGGGTCCATTTTTACTAATGACTTTTAAAAAAACAAGCCTTCTTCAATTTTTGTATGGAAAAAATACTTTGTCACTGGACCGACCGTTTCCATTAGTAGAATACAAAGATCATTAGTACAACTATAAAGTCCATTTAAAGGTATGATTCATCTTTCAAATTCTACATCCAAATTCTAGGCAACTACATGAGGTACGTGTATCTTTAACATTCAACAGAGTGATCCTCATCAGCCTACTTATTAGGGTGCATGAGAATGTGTTATGAATATTACGTAGAAATATACTAGAGCAGTGGTCCCCAACTAATTACGTGAAAAAATCGAACCCAATAAATAGTAAAAAGTATCAACAAAAAATAATTATTCAGTTGTGAACTTATTGACGCAAAGTACTCGCCGACACAATGCCTTCGAAGTAAAAAACACGACTTATTTAATCAAAATCTAAAATGTAAAAAATCCCCCGCAAGTCGCGGTAAAATGATCAAACGTTGACCGGTCCGGGCGATAAAAAAAAACCACTGGACGAGAGAACACGCACCGCGTGACGAGTTTGCAAGTACAAAGTACATAGAAACATCGACGCGGACAGCATCCTGATTACTAGGCGAGTTTAGACGCGAGCTTCAAATTAATCAAATTCAATACATAAGAAGGATCCTGTATGACCTACCACAAGTACTACTATCTTTTGTGTCTAGTACTTCGTACGAAGTACTAAACACAAAAGCAATAACCGATACTATTTTCAAGTTTTGGAGTACCTACTTAGTTTTAGGAGATACGTTAAGAAATCATGGTTACATGTACTTGTGATATTCACGGAGAATAGTAAGTTTTTCTACGGGCTTTTCCAGACGTGGAAAAAAAACTCTAATACTGAGCATTCTGTTTAAATTGGTAACATTCTTATACTTTGATTTCCACGAAGACACGTTCTAAATCTTTTAAATAAATATTTATAAAATATCTTAACATATTATCATCTGATGATAAAATATGCACACAACGTCTGATAGATTAACCATAAATACAAACTGATAAGATAAAGAATATAACAAGTCAAATAGGAAGTCTGTTGTGGTGACGCACTCTACTCTCAATTTAACGCAATCCAGTACACAATAATTCAATGTACTCGACCTTCGCATGCTCCTATACTTGAACGCATTCAACAAACTAACAGGCCTGCAGCGCGCTAAGCACTAGGCGCTAGGCAGCTATGGGTGCCGAGAGGATTTTTTGTACTGAAATTGCCGGTGGGATTCCGAACTGAGTACACCTTTGTTCATCTCTTATCCGTTTTCATAAAAATGTTTTTGACTAATAAGAAACACGGCGAGTAACAGAACAATCTACTTCAGATTCCATATATTTTTAAATACGTTGTAATGCATAAAAAGAGAAAGAGGTATGCTGAATGTGTTTGGAATATGGCGTGAAAACGGAGGTTTTATATTTCTTGAGCTGCAAGACACAATTTTCTAGCTCGTCATCGGTAAATGTGGCTCAAAGAATCGCGGAACTAAAGTGGAACTTGGCAGGTCATGTGGTACGTATGTCTGTAGATAGATGGACGAAAAGCCGCTTGACTGGAAGCCTAGAAGCGTGGGTAGGCCCCAGACAAGATGGTCCGATGACATTAGGAGAGTGGCGGGCCTGCACTGCGGAAGAGAGTCGCGTCCAACAGAGAACTGTGGAAGTCCAAAAGGGAGGCCTTTATTCAATACTGGACACAAGAAGAAGGCTGAAGCGCATCAGTAATAAAAATACACTCCACAGAATGCAGAAAAAGGATTCATTCCTACTTTAAGCTATTTTCCAGTAAATGAAAAAAAATATCAAAGCATGAAAAGATTTCAAACTTTGAGTCTCAAGAAGCTGGCTGGCGTCTGGACGGATACACCATTACCGAATAAAGAAATCGTTCGCTAAGTCGGATGGATCGTCTAACTTAGCGTAGGACCGAGGGGAATGGGGGCAAATCTTGCACAAAACTCGAGAATCAGCACTGAGAATAGCGAAAAAGAATTGCTATATGTAGTGGCTGTACATCGGATTTAAAAGTATATACCTAAATACTAAACAGACAAAAGATACGATCAACCCAACGACTAATTGGTTTCGGAGTGACCATTAAACTCCGAACATGACTATTCATAGAGACAACATAGCCCTTCTATACAAAGTCGTCGACATCGTATTGGGTTTTAAATAATGGTTGCGCCATACAATTGTACATTTTCATTGAGTGCCTTTATTTTGCTTTCGCTATCAACGTTCGGTGGGGTCATGATAATGAGGCTAATGGCTCTACTGATTAATAGTTTTATTTTTTCAGCAGTCTCCGGGGACAAATATAGAGATATGAGATGAAGTGTCGCTAATAACAGGTCATGATATTCGAATGATTCGTGTCATGTCGAATATATACTTGCATTATCGATGTACCTAGATCATTAGAACAACAATTCGATCACACATAGGTCTATTCAATAAAAGTGGACAACGATATTTTTTTTTAACACAACGCAAACCTGCCAAAAATTTTATTTTGTCACACGTTTTCGATCAATCTATGTAAAATCTTTTTTCATAATTTTTTATAAAGGTATCGCATGTCTAACAGAGAGAAAAATTATATTTTTCATCTAATATTGGTCAGAGATCGAAAAAAGTCAAATATTTGAACATATGTGTACAAGCAATGAATAACAAAACCAACTATCAAAGTGACGTTTCTTGAACAAAGGAAAACATAGAGAAAGTGGAAAAAAATAGATTTATTTCAAATGTATAGTTATTGTTGTTGGAAATGTCGATGACGTGACGAAACAGGCTGCATTTATACTAATTTAAAGCAGATGAGGGATACAGAGATACGGCAATTTACTACATAGGATATGAAAAATATCCTAAATAAATACAAGATATAAAAAATGATGGTTTAACCTGGAAACAAGGGGCGAGTTCGGATTTATGAATATGAATAATGATGCTGTTATTATCTTATGCATTGGAAATACCTCATACCGATTAATCCGTCCAAGAAATTAGGATTTAAGTAAGAGAGGTTTCCTATTAAAAATAAAACATTACCTTTTTTGTGAAAGAAAATCTATGCATTGAAAGGAGGTGAAAATCATACTGGTTTGGGTGACAAGTGGTCAGTATATAGGTTACATATGCATTCATATTTATTTGGTTGATCATTATCTTCAGAAACTCGAGTGAAAAATAGTATGATAAAATGATCTATCAATCTTTCCGCGAATTTAAATTTTATTATTCTTTAGAGATTATTATTTTATCAGCAAACGTTATTATTATATAATGATGTGTGCGGATAAAATCTCACGCAATTTGAATACCTTCTGGTAGCATCGATTTCTTTAATTAGGTTTTAATATTTTCCCATGTCACATTTCACAAAAATCGCTACAATAAATTCATATTCTACTTCTAACTTTAAACCGCACCCAGTGATATATATATAGAATCGCAAAGTATTGACGCAACGTTATCTTTATCGTCAATCACACGAAAGCAAGTCCTGCGCTTCAGGTATCAGCCAGTCAATGATGATGTAAAATAATTATTCGAGTGACAAATTACCTATATTTATTTTGACCCTCCTGGGAGTCGAATCCCGGACTTCTACCGCGTTAGCCAAACAAATCCACTACGGAGTCGGACATAATAATACCACTTAAAAAAAAACTACCACATTGGCAAGAAGTAACTCCATTTTTCTCAAAAAATATGGTGAAATTTTCAGGTCTACATGTAGTACAAACTTGACCCGTATCACTAGTCTGTTTTATGTCGGTTGGAAGACATAGCTTCTTGGCAATAAGTCCGCTAGTATTCATTTATTATGTACAATAAGTTTAATCAGTAAATATATATGTACATATATAAACATAAAATTGTACACGTAGAGGAGTAGTCTCGGACCCAGCGTGTGTCACTTTGAAACTACTAAGCGTGCAAGAAGAAGAAAATATAATATTATATGTGCATATATACGTACGATTAAGTCCAATTTAGATGTGTGCTCAATACAACGGAATGGCATGTCCCACGCTTTGCAATCTGTACCTACTGAAGAGCGGTGCCAGGACGAGTGCGTGCTACTTAGTACTTGCACTACAACCCGCGCGTAGGGCACGGGACACGAGACACGCTCGTCCAATCAAATAAATAAATATCAAGTGACCGCCACACCGGAGCTCGGAGCAACTCGGAGCTGGGATCGACACACTTTTGTGGACTACACAAAAGACATCTCGACATAGATAAAGAAGAATAAGGAAGTCTGGGCATTTACAGGGCTTACAACCGTCATAGGCTGGTTTAAATGATCATTTTACACACGTGTAACATTCGCCAATTCTACCCATGATTGACAACCACCCTACTCTCATTCTTGAAACTCCTAGATATATTGATCAAACTCGAAACAAAGTGTGCGAGAGTTACTAGAGACATCTATGTTGGGATGAGGAAAGCTCAAGATTATAAACTCAAAATGTTGAGAATTCTTATTCACGCGGTGAAGAGTTGAAACACGTGTAAACAAGGCGAATGGTCGTGAAATAAACGAGTTATTCAACAATCATATACAAGTCAGTCGAACCTAGACTTCAAATGGCGATCCTATGCAATAAGCGCTAAACTGCTCTTGCGTTTATTTGGAACCTTCACTCTTCCTACTCGCAAGGTCATTTGTCATTGTTAAACGTGTACTAAAGTTGTATATATTATTGAAATTCCAATTGTAAAATCAATACCATGATTTTTTTTTAAAATTATAATTAACTAGTAAACAATGAACACTCGAGACGGCAATTTTGAAATAATAAATTAGAGTAATGTTATGTTTTCGTCTTACCTATGGAAATTGCACCTTTCAATAAATGAGGTATAAAAAATACTAAATTTTAATTATTTATATTTCTGGACCGTTATTTGAAGGACAGACCATCGTAAACATTGCATCGATCAGACCCAGTACCTTATGCATCATTAGTTGCGAATAACGATCAGAAGAAGAAGCGGAATATTGAAAATAAATTAGGGATATGGACTTTTTTTATAGAGATATTATTATAATTTTTGTCCATTTCCAGAGCGCCATTTTCGTAAAATACGAGTATTACCGCAAAGCCTCCTATGGAAATGCAATTATTATACATCAATGCGAGTTGCCTTTCCGTTCTCTCCGAAACAGCTTGGATCAGAATCAGGATTCATCAAATCATTCAGGATTCAAGAAATCTGGAAAACGTTACGCGTTAGACCTTGATTAGTAATCAGTAGGGGTTTAAACTATCGCTGTTTACATCTTATACCCTCGAGAGTGAGACTTGTCGTAAGAGTGCATTGGCGTTGGATGAAGCTGAGAGAAGGCCAGTGGGTGCGCGAGCGACGCCGACGGGTGGTTCGGGTCCGGGACAGGCTGGACGCTGCGCACCTCCGCGCTTTCTTCTCATTATTACCCAGTCCAGTTTAAGAACGAGTCAACGACCCGAGAGGAAGAAATCGGACCGAAGGAGGCGGCCCCCGAACACCGAACCAGCCGCTTCAAGGCGATGCATTACTTAATCGATTCAATCATACGTACTACATAACTATGAAACGTGTTTTCTATTAATTAATATTTAAGGAAATAGAAACGTAGACGATTGACTTTAAATTATCAGTTTAGCGCCCTTGAGGTAGTAATTTACGAAAATGGCGCTATTTAAATTATCCAAATTTATTTATTTTGTATTTACTGACCAGAGCATTTCGTCGTAACGTAACATTCGCGGCGAGCATCCGAACATAGGATGGAGTACTCGGCTCGCTGTACTGACTATACGAATGCTCGCATCGTAACGTGTTGCGTTACGACGAAATGACTCCGGTCAGTCCCCACCATTAAATGTAACTTTATAAGAAAAGAATTATCGTAAAACCTGCAGGTCGATATACAATAAGATACAGAGGAAAACTTGGTACCATTAGGCATGTCAACTACACTGAAACCTCTCGTAACGAGCATAATTATGTATTTCCAGAATCTTACTCGTTGAGCGAAAGATTTTTGTTTTCACTGGCGCGGAAATCCCGGCTCACGAGTTAATGTCGTGAAAAGGGGACTTGCCCTTTCTCTGTTACTCGTTATGCGAAACGTCAGTCGTTAAGGGAGCAACTTTTTCACTTTTTTGGTCTCAATGCTAATTACTCGTTTTGAGAGGTACTCGTTATTAGAGGGTCAGGAGTCGAAATAATCGGCGGCAATGTATGAGATCCGTGAATATGGTAGAGGCGAAGAATGTTTGCAAAGACAGAGTGGTATGGCGTTCTATTCTCTGCAGTGAAGCGACGTGATGGTTTGTTAGTTTAGTTGGGATCCCAAAACGTAAGGCCGCGTGTACACCACAGTCGCGAGCGAGTAGCGCTCCGAGCGTGCAACGGTTCGCGCTCCGTCTATAGCGATCACGTAGTGGGACGCAGTGAGTTCGCGGCTGTTGCGAGCACGTTTTTTAATAGATTGAAAGCGTGATTCCAGATCAAACTACTAAAAAAACAATCAATCAATCAATGTACAAACATTGACTCTCTGTCACTTTCGCATATTGCTTGTGCCAAAAATGGCTGCTTCAACATAACCCCATTTAACTTATCGTAGGTATGTACATTAGCGGGCTGGATGTTATTAAGCAATATCTTCAAAAAGAAAAAGAAACTATTATAAATAAGATTTGTTCCTTATAAAAGTTTTCTTTTTAACTAAGCGACGCAAATGAATTACGCAAGCCGGACGCAAATTAATTTTGATTATCTTTCAAATGAAAAGATCTCTTACTTGAGAAATTATCTAATGAATGATGTTGTTAGTAGTTTGAAAACAATAATTGTTACACCGAGTGTAATGGCCCCCTGACGTAGTGGCCAAAATAACCTTAAATTAGTCACTTCCTAGAACATTGATTGTAGCAATTTTTAGCCTCGCCAGCGACCGACGACCGGTGACTAGCAGTGGATAGCAGTCGGCCCTGATTCTAACATAACCAACTATTTTAAATTCATCAAAACAAGGGTCTTTTTTCTCAAAGAATACACTCCATAACGCCGGATTCGTAACTTTTTTCAACTGTTTTTTTTTTAAATTATTATTTAGAGGAAATTGAAAAAGTGTATGTAGAATTTTTTGTTGTCGTTATTTTGTAATCGAACTAAGTAATCAGTGCGTTTTTTTTACAAAAGGCCCGCTGTTGGGTTTGTGTGTTTCTTTGACTGTAACGAGTATCTCAGCTATTAAATATAGACAGTTACATGTTCTGGAATATTTTACAATTTTAGAAGCAATAATTATGGTCCAATGAGAAAATAAGTGAAATAAAAAATAAACATAATTTAAACTTTAGTTGAAATAAAAAATAATATTCTTTAATGACCAAATAAAAGTCACTCAGAAGTTCAATAAAAATTGACGAATGACAAACAATTTTTGAAGCAAAATATCGGTATTATATGAGTCATATTTAATTACATATTGCTACAAAAATATATATTTTTTATGATACTTAATACGACAAAGAGCGAAAAATTATTAAACGTTACACAACTGTATGAAATAAATAATCACAATTCATTAGTACAGTGTACAGTATAGCTGTATAGCATGGCATTAGCAGTGTGGATCATCTTGACATAGTATACAGACGCCAAAATTGATTCACACATGCAGTAGGATTAACTGAGCTAACTTAATGTCTAATTTCATACAAATAAATAATCGGATTTTTCCATAATTATACCAAGATAAAAATATAAAAAGTTGCCATGATAAATGGAGAGAATATTGAGTAATGTAGGTTATCTGAAAATAATTCTTTTTAAGAAATGCCACCGTTGGAACGTTGAACAAGTGATAAGCGATAAGAAAATGAGTCCAAACGAACACAAATATACTATAAGCAAATAGGTTCGTAATGGCTCCCAATCACTACTGCAGATGTAAGATCCGGCTACTTACATTAGTGCTACGATACTGGATTGTAGGGTAGCATTTAGTGACGAATCATCGCGCTACTAGGATTACCAGATCGATCCAAGATATTTAAGAGCTCCTTCGAAGGGTCGAACATGAAAGCAGATTAGATGTCAGACAAAAACGGACGCTAATTCGACAGTCAGAATTCAACAAACCACGTACACGAGTCACATTTTTATCGGTTTGGTTCGTTGTTGGCCAGTGCGGAGGTCATCGTCCACCCCTTCCTGGCTCCCCTTGAATTTCTTCACCCACCTTGGAACTTGCACATACGATGGAGCAGACTCCCCGTAGGCTTGCTTGAGCGATTCGAGAGTTTCAGCAGTTTTTTGTCGACTTTTGTGCAAAATTTGATCGCCCAACATTGTTCCGCCATCGCGCGTAGTGGCGTGGTCTCGGAACAAGGGTGCACGCACTGAATCAGTTATCCTGATTCTACCGATGCCCACAGCAAATAGAGCTTTGGTGCAACCACCTCACCCAACCACCAGATGAAACACGCTAAGGCCGGAAGAAGTAAGGCAAAAAATATATATTTCTTGACTTTTGGGACACACCTTGTTAAAAACAGATAGATGTATCAGACGTCCTGATAGTAATTCATAACTAGGCGTAGATGTTGTCATTTTATTATAATAATACTCTTTTCCCTATTGTATAGACGTCGGTATATTTATTCAAATACAATTATTTGAAAACGCAAGTTTTATAACAGCGAAATTGAAACTTCGGCGAATGTGGTACATATTTACCGACTTATAACATATTGTGGTAACTTTAACTAAATAATGGACTTGATACCGTCATAAAGTTACTGTCGAGAACACGTTGTAGAGGCACTTTGTATCCTCTCATTCGAATAAACGCCAATGGTTTGCCTTGAAGATGCCTATCATAATAAAAACGACAAAATGGCGCGCGTATATTTTTGGCAATCCTCTCAAATACGAGATAATAATAATGATATATAATTTATTCAAACAACTATTTATATAAGTATCTACTGTAAAGCACAATTTACCAAACGCTAACCGGTTTGCGAATGAAGCACCGATCCTATATGGCAACGATTGCTCAGTACTCGCAGAAATAAGTCAATTAGTAAACCATATCGAATGATGGCGTATTTATAGTCAAATAACGATGTATTTATTTTATTTCTTCCACGATTTTGAAAATTTTGAAAGAAATTTCAAGCAATAATATACAAGAAATTTCAGATCGATTCAACAGAGGGAAGTGGGCAAAATCGAGAACGATGATATTTATTAGATATTATATGTGCTGTGGATTCAAAATGAACAGACGGGTCTAGATACATATGTATTCAATAGAATCATTTTATTTATTGAACGAAGGTGAATGAGTTGCTTCCAAAAATAAATTAAATAACGTGTTGAATAACTTTCAGCTGTGCATACCAAAATCACTCCACAGTCGTGTGACTGGTTACTAGTCACTGTGAGTCGGGCACTTCTGATACATGACGAAAACTATACTTCTCCCAGCAAAGTCTCTCGAAGCCATTCAGACTGCATTCAGTATTCGGTCGATGCAGTTTGTTGCATAACAAGTTACATAACAACGAATAACAAGATGGGAAGCAAACAGGAATCACCAGTGTTTTATGAGATATAAACCCATTTAAAAACGGCTAGTCGATGGGTAAGATATCACCAAATGTAATATGATATTTTATGAAAATACGTAATATTTTTCATGAAATCCACTTCAATAAGTATATGGGTTTTTTTTCCCTAAGTGTAATTATCATTCTTATATCAAGTACGGATATGTAACCCAGAGTGCCCTAACCAATGGTACTATTCTTATTTTTCTACCTACTATGCTTCTCCGTATAGCATTCACGTCAGTCATCCTGAGCTCAATCAATTACATAATCAGAATCCTATCAAAGATATTCCGCTCCGGGAGCCTAGAATTGATTACATTGTCTTTGCAAAATTAACGATCAAGTAAATGGTCCATCGGAGGGGATGCCCGGTTCGCTGGTAGGACTACACGATGCGACACAAAGGAGAGCTGCGTGCCAACTATTTGAGGCAATAATTCCACCAAGTCCGACGGCAGTGACTAACAGTTGGCACTATCATCTGCACTTGTTGCCGATGTCACAATACTTGGAATGAAGACATTTGAATTTCTCATTCCTACGCGATTCTGTTAGTTTCAAAATTTAAGGAGGCGATTTTAACGACTTAAAGAAAAGATAAATAATAAAAAATGTACTTTTACCGTTCTTTTAAGAGAAATTGGCATTATTTTATTTTGGTAGATACATAATCCGTTTTTAAAATGTGTTTTGAGTTATCATTAACTAATTAAAAAATAAGAATAATATATTATGTACGTCTTTCAGATAGATCTCTATCTAATATGTTATGTTTATCACTAGATAATGAGTTGTTGTAATTGACACATTCTGTACTGGACGCAGCCACCGCAGGCCTCTGCCCTGCTATTATACGCATATCAATTTATGCGTACATTATGAATAATATTTATGTTAATTGGATGACAACAGACAATGGTTGATCCCTCGCCACTCGGCGGCCAAACTTGTTGACCTGGACTTAGCATTTTAAGTATAAATACTTGTGTGAAACACTTTTGATGCGAGAACTTAAAAAAAACTAAATGGACTGGAATTTTATATATGTATATATACATATATACATATATACATATATACATGTATACATGTATACATGTATACATGTATACATGTATACATGTATACATATATACATATATACATACATATACATATACATATACATATACATATACATATACATATACATATACATATATATATATATATATATATATATATATATATATATATATATATATATATATATATATATATATATATATATATATATATATATATATATATATATATATATATATATATATATATATATATATATATATATATATATATATATATATATATATATATATATATATATATATATATATATATATATATATATATATATATATATATATATATATATATATATATATATATATATATATATATATATATATATATGAGAAGTACCTGTTTAAAAATAGTTGGTTTAAAAATGGTCGACTAGTCGGTAGCCGACAAACCGAGTATTCGTGTATATCTTTTAATTTGAATTTTATTAATATTTCGGATCGATCTGAAGTTGCCATTTTGGGTACACAAAATAATATGTATGTATAGTATTTTATAAATTCATTTCCCAGTTCACTAATTAGTGCTTTCATTCATTAGGTAAATAATTGAACAAGAGCGGAACCGTACTAAGTTTTTCATTTTAACTTGTCCAATAATCCAAGCCAAAATTAAGGTTGTCAGAAAAAAATAGGTTTTCAATATATTTACATAAATACTGTGCATGCCAAAAGTACAGTAAACCCCCTACAACGTTGACATAGGAACCCCTTTATCTTAGGGAATTTTATTTTTTATGGGTTAATGTATTTGTTAGTTTAACTAGCGAAAATGACTGTAATGGATCATTTAAAATTCAAATACAATTTTAAAACATTAACTTTCTTATAACGCCCCCTCCGATAATGCGGTACCTGTCTTAGCATTATAGGAGGGTTTACTGTAATTTTTAAAACTCAAAGTCCATCATTGTTTTCAGCTGTAGAACCGAAGAGGCTTGCACAGTTCACCTCGTATCTGGATACGGTTCACAACGTGTCCCTGTGGTGGATTACAGAGAATAGATAACGCTTTAACTACACAGTGTGTATAAATTAAACCTCACATCTATTCAGTTTAAAACAAATATATCTGTAATTTTGTTGGAGTATCATCATCTCCCTGACAATACTTATCGATAACCCGCTCAAAAATGCCAGTCTTTTCAAAATTAGTCATACAAGTGATAAGTCATATTTTCTTATTTTGTTTTTACCTTATGTTTTTTTATATTTTCTCATTTGTTATATTTTCTCATTTGTTTATTTGAAATATGATTCTTACCTTATGTTTTTCTCATTTATTTCTTTTAAATGTGCTTCTTGTGCCTATTTATTATACCTGTTTATTGTTTTTATATTTTGCCAAGTATTAGTATTAGTTTTGGTTATTTAAAAAAAAAACTTTTTTACTAACTAACTAACTAACCATCACCCCGCTTCGCCGTAGGGGTAGGCAGAGAGAATAGAAAGCCACACCACTCTGTCTTTGCAAACATTCTTCGCCTCTTCCACGTTCATTCATCTCCTCATACACACCCGCCGATTGTTACGACTCTTTTTTGTTAATTTATTATTTGTGTTCCAGTCTTGTTAAGCTTAATCCCATGTCCCAAAATGAGAAATAGAAATTACTCATCGGGAATATTAAACGTATATATAACTTATGTATGTAATATGTTTTTAAATAAATAAAATAAGTGAAGTCAACGCGTTGACTTCCCTGTGGAATCTTGGACCTGGCCCGATTCCCGACATAGTCATTTATTTTCTACATAATCACATATAAAATAATATCGAAGTTGCCCTGAATGTCCGAAGTCGAAGACTTGTCACCTTGTTGTAGTGCAATTTGCGATCAAATTCAATCAATTATTTCAGTTTCCCGTGCACTGCAGGAAATGGGTAACAGAAATGAGTTTTTTTTTAAATCTAATAATAATAAATAAATAAATTGAAACCTAATATATATATTGGTAAACCACCACCACATTTATGATAAAATATGCGCAAAATTATATTTAACATTTTATAGAATAAAATAACAACTATGTAGTATTTTCCACACGAATTGTATTTGACCAGCAGCCGGTTTAGTCGTAACCGACATCATCAGACTGGTAATGATGTCGGTTACAACTTGGTCAAGTAAAATTCATGTGGAAAATACTATAGTACAAAGTTGTAATTTTGAAATGTCTATATAAAACTTAAATTTCATATTTTGTTTACCTGAACATTTTGAATTTTACTAATTTCAACTGATCCAATAAACCACAATATAAATGAATAGGCACTCTATCACTCGTCAGATAATAAAAATAGATATAAAATAAATCACGTCACAAAAACCAGAAGAACCAGCATATCACTCGAATTTATCACCTTCGCGAACTTCAACGAAAACCAAACTAACGAATTGCGCCACAATTATTTTATTTAAATTCAATAAACTCGAGTGTAAAAAACTTAAATTAATAAAATAAATCATAAACGGATTTTAAAATTATAGAGGCTCACACGCGTCCGCCTCCACGCATTACCGAACTAAACTAAACAAAACAATAATACTACATGTGCAATGTCGTTCGTGCGAGTCAAAGTAAGAACTGAATAAAATTAAAATTATAAAATAAACTTATGCTTTCCATAAAAAATCGACAAACATAAGTACGATCACGTATATAATAAAAATAATTGTCAATTATTATTATTTTCAAAGTGTAATAAAAAGTTGATTATGTTGCGCGCTCTCTCGCCAACTTCACGGCAATCTACGGTTGCGAGCAACATACTACTCGCTCGCTCTAGACGCGAGGCGCTGAGCAGAAAGAAACTCGTCATAATGTAATAAATGAAATGGGAGGAGCAATAATACAGGCAACATTTTACTGCTCAATGGAAAAGTCGAACGAGTGGGGACAATACTAGATAGGCTGGTGTTGCCAGGCTAAGAATTATTAAATAATAATGGAAATTATTTGTTGCCAAAATTCACTACTAGACAGATATTTCGAAGGAATATAATATTTGAGCATGTACACAAATACTGAATTTAACGCCACGATAACAATCGCAGCAATGCCCAATTTATACAGCGCCGTTTTCGTTAAAATCATTTAAATGGCGCTTTGTATGTTTTAATAATTTATGTAAAGAATCTAGTTTTATTGCCTCTATCGAAATATCAATAAAAACCTTGAATCCACAATGTTTATAAAATCGTGGTAACTTGAAATGAAATTATTTTGAAGCATCGTTTGAAATTTACCTCTTTTAAATTAAATAATTTTGTGAACTTTATTTTTTCCATATTTAGTTCTAGTGTCATTTTTCATAGGTTATTTAATAGTTTTCAGGTTACGTCTTGGTACCTACTTGTCGACCGACCGTCATAGGCATCTAGCGGTCGATTCATGAACCACGTGTGTACGCATATCGCTCACTCCTTTCAACAACGTCATATATCAGAAATCAACAATTTTCAGTTATGCATTTTTTTCGGAATGCCCATAAAATGTACTATATCCCAGCAAAAGCGGCATATTTTTAACTTAATATTTACCCGCTACAGGACAGAAAGTGTTGTTTTTGCATTTTGAAGAAAAGGTATTATGTAAGTATTTTTTAAAAAAACTAAATATTTTTCAAATGGAGAAAAAACAGTCGGGTTTTAGCTAAAAAGATCTGTTGCACAGTAAAAGTTCAATAAGTGTCTTGATATTTATTTCTAATACAATTTATTATATTTTTAAACTTTAAAAACGATCTCCTGAAAAAAAAAGATATTTGACGTTGTTAAAAGGAGTGAGCGATACGATTTGAAATATCATAAAATCATAGATATTTATTTTTAAGATGATTTTAATTAAAAAAACTTTTGGTATAGATGGGTATGAAAATCGAGAAAAAACAGATTTTTTATATCCTATAAGGATATAAATTTTAGCACCTCATGACCCCTTGTGTGCTTACTAGGGCTCCCCTACTGCCCCAGGGCCAGAATTACCCCCTCAGCTCTCTCCAGGCCCCCCTGGGGGGGCAGGAGGCCCACTTTGGGAACATTTGGCTTAGATCTTAGTTAACGAATCATCACCGGTCTCGGCCCGTACCCGAGATCATACAATGGCCAATATGACACATCAACTAAGTATGAGTCTTATACGAGATAAAGAATAAAATCTAACGAAATACGTGGATAAGGTAGGAAGCATCCATTACTTGAATCAGTATTGAGGTGCAGTATATTTCTGAATAATCCCATGCAAATTATGACAAAATTGTGACTACATTAGTGTTCGCTTTTTGCATTCCGACTTTATCATTAAAAGCCGGCGTGATGTACAATATATGCTAATGATTCGTCAATAGTTAAAAAATCTAAGTCGATTTGAATGAAGTAATTTTATATTTATTATTAGGTAAACAATAAACAATGAGTGCAGGTCCCACTCCAAGCACAAGAGCTTAGTCTGTTGGAGAGAACAGCGTAACTAATTTTAAGATTGTCGAAAGTAGAAATGTCTAGCAAATGAATTAATTTATTTAAAAATTCTTGAAACTATATATTTTTTTTTTTAAAAGGTACACTAAATATATAAACTTTAGTCAACCGCAAATGATGAATCACAACGCACAACGCACGCTTGTGGTTAGTTACCGAGATTGGTGGCAGAATTTCAACAAAAAATAACAAATGACGACTGCGTCAATGAGGTAAATTTAAATTCACAACAGATTGAAATTGATTGATTCGTGAGTTTTTAATAACAATTAGGTACTGGAACCGCTGAGATCAGAAACACACTCACTACGATATGGCAAATATCATTTTATAGGTGCCTTAACAAAAAGGAAGGAGTTGGCAAAACAACGATGAAAGCAGACTGAATGCAGTCGAAATGCGATCTCTCAGAAAAAGAAATGCAAAGCTGAGACAAGCATTATCAACCAAAGAAAGGTTTGTTGAGACGGTTTGGACATGTAGAACGAATGAGTGAAGAAAGAACGGTAAAACAATTTATAAGGCGAATGTAATTAGAAAAAGGAGCAGAGGAAGACCGAGAAAAACTTGGCACGATCAAGTATGCCAATATCTTGAAAGTGGTCAGGTTAGGAGTCGAAACAATCGGCGGGTGTGTATGAGGAGATGCATGAACGTGGAAGAGGCGAAGAATGTTTGCAAGGACAGAGTGGTGTGGCGTTCTATTCTCTTTGCCTACCCCTGCCGCGAACCATCAGGTTAGTTAGTTTGTTTAGGTACCTTAACAAAGGCAAAGGAAATGTGGATGTCTCGGGCGTAGGACCTGCCATCAGCTAGCTTAAGTGATCACTTTTGCAAGGTTTACCATTCTGCCAATGATTAGACATCCGTACCATTTGATATTTAGATGTGAGCATTTCCGTTCGTCCAGATCCTGATGAGGCAGGAGCAGCGAATTTGAAACGACCCAAAAATTTGATGCCGGCCCGAACAATTATGAATGAATCAATATTAAAAAATACACGATAATAATAAAAATACACTAATTAAAAAGCAAATAATCTGTGATTCAAGCAGATGTCATCGGGGTCTTCAATCAAATTCATGAAAAGTTTTACAACGAAAAATAAAACTACCATATAACAATTTAATTTATCACAAGTTTAAAAGCGAAAAGAAGAAAAATATTAATATCTTAAGCTTAGTATCCATAAATGATAAACAGTTATTTACACACATTAGTAACAAAATCAATCAATTTAAGCGCCCTTGAGGTATCTTACGAAAATGGCGCTATATTAATTATTCAAATTTATTATTATTAATGGAAAAGAAAACCATTCGGTATTTTACAAAGTGATCGCTATCTACAAATTATACAAAAAAAAACGGAAGAGGAAATATATATATATATATATATATATATATATATATATATATATATATATATATATATATATATATATATATATATATATATATACATATATATATATATATATATATATATATATATATATATATATATATATATATATATATATATATATATATATATATATATATATGTGTGTGTATTTAGGTACATGTAAGTATATAAGTAACTTGATATTAAATATTGGATAGACTTTTATAAAAGTTGTGATAAATATTAATAAATTAATATATAATTGACTCTGTCATGAGGTGTTCTGAGAACCGCGACAAGTGGACAATCAAAGTGTAGAAATGACCTAACTACATACGTTGTCCTGTTCGCCGTATTAAATATTATGTTAAACTCGACGTCCTCATCAGGGATAGTAAAAGTGAGCACTGGACACGGTTGAAATTGAAAATATTCATACACACAATGAATGAAAACAATAATAATAATAATAAGGGTTAAAACATATTTTACTACGATACATGCGCCGATATCCTTCTTATTCGAGAGATAACATATACTGCAATAAATTACAGGTGATGTAATCTCGAATTAACCGATAGAAAAGCAGATTCATCATATATAATTCATTGCAGTCACAATCATTAAATACTGTACATTTTACGGGCACAAATTATCGTTATAAATCCCGGTAATCATAACGAATCGTCGCCAATCTTCATATTTAAACTTTCGTTTAGCTCCATTTTTTAGAAAAAGGGTTCTGGACGCCGAAAATTTACTAGGCGAAAATTATTATTTTAAATCGGACGACATCGATAACTACAACCCGATTAATCTCTTTTTTTTGTGTGGACTTTTCATTACTGTATAAGGACAAACATTGGACAAAATCACTAAATACCACAAATAATTCGTTGATATACACATTCATAAAGTGTTTCGTATACTACGAACAAAATGGTTTCGCAACAATAATACAAGACATTCTCCGTAAGCACCCCTGTTCTATTGTGTAGTCCCGTTACCAGGGTCGTTCGGTGCGCGTGCACTCAGAATGTACCCGCTCGGTACACATTCACCCGAAGATGACTAACACGCGAATCATTCATAAACTCGGATTTACTAAGATTAGTATCTTTATCAGGAATAATGTATCTAGAATAATTGTTTAATAATGAATGAATCGTGTCCACGCTTCCTTCGTTAATAATTTAATCAAAGAAGAAAACTGAAAATAATGATTTATTATAGTGAAAGGGTAACGCAATAACTATTGACAATTATGTCAAATGATTATGAAATTGTTCAAATTTAAACAAAATACAAATCTTTAATACCTGAAAACATTATACGTATAAGTTATTGTATAAAATATAAAAAAGGAGTCATTGAAAACTTCCAGGAAATTCACAAGAAAAATATGTAATTACATGGGACTAGCTTATGTATTTTTTACTAAATAATATGAAACATAGTTCAGATTATGGGTTTATCATGTGATAAATTGAATTATTCCATTAAATATAAATGACATTTATCGTCTATTTAGAAATGGCAGACTTACCAAATTGGGAAAACCATACAACTCAGAACAATAACAATGGCTTATTTCACAACAAACAGAAGTCGAATCATTTGCACAATATATTGCTTTTATGACACTCGGAATCAACAATCACTAGCAGAATTCACTAAATAAACGGTAAAATTTCATCAAATAAAAGGACCACAAAACCCGACATGCCACTTTCTAGAAAATATTAACTCGTAGAATCGAGTATGCAACTCCTATTCGCCATAGATTATTTACGATTCTGCACCATAAAAAGTCTCGGTGGCTTTTAGCGCCATCCTCCGGTGCGTAGCTGAAGTAAGAATTCGATCATAAAACTGCCGGGAAAATTAAATTCTAAAATAAAATTACAATGGCGTTACAAAAAAACGAATCCTTCATTTTGATGGTAGAATCAGAATTACTTTTCATAACTACTTAAATAAACGTTTTCAAATAATAATTAATTTTAATCATCCAAGACATATTACAGAAAAAAAAGAAATGATTATCATGTGCAATATGTGTATGTATTAGAAATGTAAAGTAAAACATTTTTAATTATTGTCCGTACTCAAATTGACCATAAATGCCGTCGTGAACTCACACATGAAACGCGGTATGAAATACATTTATGATATATAAACTATTTTCATTTTTTTTAGTAGTGTGGTTGTCAATCATGGGTGAAGTGGTGAATAATACACATGTATAGAGTGGTCAAATAAACCAGCCTATGACGGGTCGTAAGCCCTGTAAATACCCAAACTTCTATATTCTTTTTCATCTATGGTGAGATGTCAAATTATGTTTTAAAATTATTAATAATAATTGAAGAAAATGAGATACATATTCTTAAAATTTATTATAAGAACGAAATCTTTAATATAAAAAAGGAGTAGATGATATTTTTATACTCATGGCTGGTGCGTTTAATTAAGAGTTAGGAGTCCCGGGTTTCATACCCAGAGGGGGAAAAATATGATAATTCACAATAATATTCTTTTTATATTTATAACCTAGCCTAATATCCTAGCACAGGACTGATAACCTTCCTTTCATGTGATGAACGGTCAATAAAATTATGTATTTATACGATGCAGTATCATACGCACCATTAGGTGTGAATAAGGGTTAAAATTATCATATAATAATAACAATTATGATAATAATACGATCTAAAAAAAGATTTCTTAAGCTTAGCGTGATTTCATATTTAATGATTAAGACAAGTGCCGTGGCATAATTAAGTAGACTAGGTGAATGGGTTCGATACCCACCAAGTGCAAATTAAATTCAAGAAAGATTTTTTTAAATTTGTCTGGGTGTTTGTGATAAATTTTTCACATTTACCTTTCCTATCCTTGCTATCCTACCTGCAGACAAGTCTCTAAAAGTAGAGGTTTTGTGGGTTAATCCAATAAATAAAATAAAAAGTTTCCTATCAATGTTTTTTACGATTTATTTGTTTGTTAGTTGCTCTACTAATATTATGAAATTATTATCCCCATTTTTTTCAAACCCCAGAATAATTAGGTACGTAATTCGTTATTTACGGAGGAATCACTGATCAGTGTCGCCTTATGAAAGCACATTTCCTTTGCGGAAATCTAGATAGTTGTGTTGGTCGCCTGAATTCCTTCACTGCGCCAACTGAGCGAATTCAACTGTCGACCGAATTCTTTCAAAATGGCTGCCTTGTGCGCTAGGCTGGCTCGTTATACTGTTTCTAAAAATGTAATTATATCAAATGCTCGGCGCGGGTTCGCCGATAAAAGTAAGTACACGTAAATACTTCATTAAATAATACATTCTGCCTTATTTACATAGCCTGTCAAAAATATATTACGTAATGTCAGTTCGTCTAGGTCTGCGGAATATTGATCACATCTCATTTTTATATATTATATCATTTACAGTCAGCTTACTGTCCCAATATTGATAGAATATTCATAAGAAGCTTCTCTTTATCGCTTATTTAAACAATTTTCCAAGTTAAATACCAAATGTGTTTATATTATGTAAAAGTAATAACCCGACAAACCTATATTATTTTCTTAATTTTGGCGATCATATTAAACGCTATCGATAAAATGTATTTTTACTTTAATTTGGTTACCTTGCGGTTATTTCATTAGAATAATCTCATCATTTATTTTGTCTTCGATTTTTGTTATTATCTTATCGGCAGTTTTTTTCTCGATCGTTTTACCTTTTACCCGAGATAATCGATTGAAAATTACGAATTTGACATGTAATATTGTAACTTAACATTCATATAATAAGTATTATCGATTGAAAATTATGAATTTGACATGTAATATTATAACTTAAACATTAATATAATAAGTATTCAATGTATAGCTTATTTTTTAGGGCTTTTAATGTCATAACCTTTATTGTCACCAAGTTTTTTCACATTTATTGTTTTATTTTTTGAGAAATGTACTTTCATCAACCAATATTAACGCAAAACATTGATAGTGAGAAAATCAGGTTATAACAAGATGTTAGAAGCTTGACAGTACAAAAAGGGAGTTGAAAATGTAGTTTGGTAGGTTCAGGTAGGTAGGTGGCCGTGGGACGGTGTGGCCGGGAGTGCAGGAAGAGAGTCTGGAATCTGCGTTCTGTGTTACAGTGATGGCGGACCCCATGGAGCACGCCACGGGACTGGAGAAGCGCGAGCTGATGGCCATCGCGCGCGGAGACGACGACCCCTTCAACATGAAGGGCCTGAAGCGCGGGCCCGGCACCAAGGATGCTCCCAACCTCATCCCCTCCGCCTTCGACTCCCGCATTGTCGGCTGTGTCTGTTAGTACGCTCACTTCACACTGTCCGCGTTTACTCGACGAGGTCAAATTCCAAATAAGGAACATTCCAGACGGGTCATACATATAATATATAATATACAGCACCAAATTACGACGAAACTATCACCGCCCTTATCCAAATCCACCAATAAACACACAAGTATGTGTGGGTACACCCATACAATATGTGGTCGTGCATTTTAATTGCTCACATTATGCAAAACCACTTCTCGAGCTACCAGTGCCAGTCGGCTCTTTAAATATAGGTATTTCAAAAGAGGTATTTTTTAAAAATTCAAATGTATCTTGTTTTAAAATCACTATAAATATTTTATCATAACTTAATTATAATGTCTACCGGTTTCGAAGCTAACCGCTTCTTTATGAAGACTGATTAATAATATAACACTATCTACTTAACAATATTCAAAATATTTTGACAGTTAGGCAAATGTGCTTCGGTAGATCTCAAATTATTATTATTTTTGTGTTGATTGGCTGTCACAGTCAAAAGGGATCAGGGATGATGAGTGGTTGGAAACATATTTAATAACGGACTTTTAGAAAAGTCATTTACTTGTGTATTTATTTATTATTATATTTAATTATTATTAATTGCCTTTTTAATTTCTAATATTTCTAAGGAATGTAATTTAATTCCTCTATTGCATGTGTGTAAATGCAGTTAGTTGGTAGAACTCCATTTTTAATTTTTTGGTAATGTATCCAAAATAAAACAAAATTATTGGATCGAATTTCACTTTTATTTTAATATATACAATGATATATAATGTGACGCGTTCTGTCTTATCGAGACATTATCAAAAAACGTTGTTTCAATATCTTTTTAATTTTTAACACTATTTGAATCGGGTAGTAAGGGTTTTTTAAAATTATTTATTGTTGATCCTGAAAGAGAGACTGATTAACTGTTACAATAAAATCAGTCAGTAGTTTGCTCAGCATGGAGCTCATATTGCTGCCACTGAGATGAGTGCAATCCACCATAAGCAGGTGTATAACTTCCCTAACCCGCTGCGCCTCTTGCTAGAGTCGAGCATACTAATACTTGTGTGATGTGTAATTTCAGGTGAGGAAGATGCTACCTGTATAGTCTGGATGTGGCTGCACAAAGTAAGTATATTATTTTATACAACAACAAAAAATGCTACCCAAAAAGGTTGTTGATTGGAAATTAAAGGCAAATATTTTTTATTAATGATTTAGAACTAGCGAATTTAAAAAATCATTTCCTTTGTAAACGATGTGCGCAACATTTTCAAAGTTATTAGTATTTTTTGTTTTAAAATTCTAAATGTTAATGTAAAACTAATTGTGCATAGTTTTAATTTTTTAAGATTGCATGAAAAGTTACCAGTTTTTTAAATTATAATAATATTTTTTTTTTTAAATTATAAAATTGGAAATATGAAATTATTATAAAGATGGATGTCGTCTGTAGTAATGAGAATGCATATTGCGGTTCCAGGGACAGACGCGCCGGTGCGAGTGCGGGCACTGGTTCAAGCTGGTGGAGAAGGCTCCGGTGTGAGCGCGCCGCGCTCGCTACTCGCAGTGTCCACGTGCCGCAACATTCAGCCATCTTATTACTTACCCCTCACCTAGTCGCCGCTCCACTCCGCCGCTACAGATGCTGTTTCCTTGTTGCACTATGTTGACACTCCTTTCCGTGGTGCGCTATACATTTAATAATTTTAATTGACGTACAGGAGTGTGTAGATGATATAGTAAAAGTATATTAATCTAGTTTATATTGCGAGGGAAACGGTCCGAGGCCGAACTTCACGTTCCCGGTTAGGGGTTCGGGATCGGTCAGTTTCCTTCGCAACAATTTTGTCAACTTTCAGATTATAAACATTTTCGTTTATTTGATATTGCTGAAAAAATGTAAATAGGAACTTACTAAATAAATAAATAAATTGTTCCATAACTATGTTTTTCGTTGGTTTAGTCTATCAGAGTTTTTGAAACACCTGTTTAAATATTGTTTTTTTTTCCACGCTTTGACGTCATGTATCTGCTGAGCAGAATTCATCCGATCCCAATGTTAATGTTCAATACTATGGTGTGTTCATCACTTATTAATATCTCCTCGTCCTATGATACCTGTATTATGATTATCCATTATTACGCAGCCATTAAAATTTCAGAGATCAATTGGAAGTAATTCAGATTCGTATTAAAGAAAAAAAAAGGGTCGAGCTGAATGTCATAATTACTTTTTGGAAGGAAAAGTAAGAATGAAAAAAAGGAAATGCAAGTTGGATTCTGTTTATTGGGAGCTTTCTTCATCATGCCCGACCATTAGAATTTAAACATGGTTGGTTGTACAGCATTCGGGTTGAGCATCGAAGTGGATGCCGGAATGAGGCCACATTCCAGAGAATATTAAAATTCCACAATGCAACTCAAAAATATCCTCTTCCATCACGATAGCGCTCTGGTTCGTTCATCCAAGAGAACGATGACTAAATTTCATAAATTGTTTTCTGATTTAGTCCTTTGTTGTTTGTTTACAAATTTGAAAAGATGGCTTTATGGGAAGCGATTTGTATCATTGAGGATGTTCAGTTAGAATCCTAGGGTTATTTTGCAGAGTTGCCTTAAATTGTACTACGCGGAAGGAATCAAAAGGCTGAAAAATCTCTGGAATTATAAAGCTAAAGAGGGATTATGTTAAAAAAAAATTGATTTGGACTGTTCTTCATCATTAGGCTCACTAATTTTATCAACCTCTTTCATTCAGAGCGCTTTAGAAAGGAAGCGCCTGTATCATGATTTCCAGCTACGCTTAGGCATAATTAGTTATGCACATATACCTAGTGGCTTATCGAGCCCACGAACAGGCTGCTGATAAGCCCGCTCCAACATTTATTTAGTTTCTGCCGGACATTAAAAGTTTAAACAGTTCTAAAAGTTAGCTGTTATTTGAGAAAAGTGCATCAATAATTTCTTTTAGTGATTCATACAGCAATGTACATCCGAGTTAGAATACTGCATTTCCAAAAATTTTGATCGGAACAAACACATCTGTGCCTCATCTTAAGTGGTATCCCTTAAGGGTACGTAATGACCGTCAAATACATACAATGTCATAGTGGTGTAAGACTGCAATAAAAATATAACAACGGTATACAATTGACAATGGCGATCCAAGAGCATAGCGGCAATTTGAAGCACCTAAAACGCGCCTCGCATCTGTCTGTCCTACTCCTTACAAAATCGGAGAATTTCAGAGACACACCACCATCTCGGGTCGCAGAAAGGCCGTTGCATGTGAGGATAAAAGTGAAGTCCCGTTTGAATCGTGCTGGTCTGCATTCCCGGTCGGCTGTTTCCAAAGGCTGCTCAAGAGAGTGCGCCGTCATAGAGTATCTGGCTATTGATGTGTTGGACCAGGATCACTCCCCGCCATCTGCAGTTGGCCATCCACAATGAAGAGGAGCTAAACAAGCTGCTCTCCAGCGTGACCATCGCTCGGGGAGGCATTCTGTCCAACATCTTGGCTGGAGCATGCCCAAGAAGATGGAGAAGAAGGCGTAATGATATGGCAGCTTCACTCGCTGCTCTCCCAGACTCGGCTGATTGATGATGTTGTTCTTTAATGTATTTTTGTATCTATCATTATCATTCTCATATCATAATCCACATCTGCTTAAACAGAAGCCCTTGAGTAGTATTTTAAGGAAAAGGCACATTATAAATTATTACTATTTTGTATAGTTAAATTTATCCTATTTTTAAAAGAAATGCGGCATGGCATTGTATGACGGATGTTGGAATAGTGATATAAGGAAAGAATGTAAGGCTGATATAAGCATTATCAATACAATTAAGAAAGGTGTGTTGAGATGGTTTGAGCATGTGAATCGAATGAGAGAAGAAAGAATAATAATAATAATAAAACCCTTATCCGCACCCTAATGGTGCATAGGCCGCTGCGTCATACAAACGCAGTGTTATCTTGATCGTTAACACATGAAGGAAAGGTGATCGGCTCTCCACTTCCGGTGCCAGTCCAAGGTAATATTGAATAAATATAAGAGTGAAAAATCACTTATATTTATTTGACCCCCCCTGGGAATCGAACCCGGGACCTCCAGTATGGTAGCCGAGCGTGCTGACCATTACGCTACGGAGGCGAACAAAGAAAGAATAGTAAAAGAAATTCATGAGGCAAATGTGGTTGGTAATAGAAGCAAAGGAAGACCAGGAAAACTGGGCTTGATCAAGTATTTCAAATACTTGGGCGTAGTCAAGTCAGGAGTCTGAATGATCGGCGGGTATGTATGACTACAAGTGTGGAAGAGGCAAAGATTGTTTTCAAAGACAGATAGGTGTGTCGTTCTTTTCTCTCTGCCTACCCCTGCTGTGCAGCAGCGTGATGGTGAGTTAAAAAAATATTTTTGTGCATGCATTCATTTGAATTCAATTGAAAATGAAATTCAATTGTACATGAAAATGGTGGCTGAAACGTGGGGAAAATATTACTTTTACATTGTGGCATAATAACCCAGAAAAAACTCAATTGACACTGACTAAATAGTCAGCAACATTGCTAAATAGATGAAAATCTGAAGATTTTACTTTTTTATTATAAAAGTGAAGTATTTTTGTTTTTACAAACTGTACAAATATTTTAATTCAGTACTTTTTTCAGGCAAGTCTAAATGGGTTGTGTTTGGAAGTAGCGACAGAGTAGATTCGAACTTAGAAACTCCGCGTCCGCGACACTTATCACTGCCATGATTCGACCCAAAACATATTTATGTATTTGCATTTAGTTTTATAATCCTACTATTTTTCTGTAGTTTTTTTTCAACCACTCGCTGTTACACAAATTTAGCCAACCGTTTCAATTTATAATTTTTCTTTTGTGAGATTTGTGTTTTAGTACAAAAAACTAAATTATTATTGACACATGAATCTAAAAGCATACAGGTGAGGTCGCAGAGGGCTGAATAAATAAAACCACATTCTGATATAAGGAATGACCATTTTATTTAAAAATAAGAAATATGTCATTTGATCTGATCATTTTTATTTGTAGGTAGTAAAAATAATCTTTTTTTTTTTTGTAGTTATTAAAAAACAAAGAAATATAGAAATTTTTTTCATTACAAGTTTATTTATTGAGATAGACAAACTTGTATTGCAATAGGGAGTCTTCATTTTAGTGTTTATTTTGTTTACTTAATTGAAATTTTTGTATTTCTTCTTAGTCAAGACTGAATTTTCATTGCTGAGAATGCTCAAAAATCGAGAGACGTTCGATTTTGGAGGGTAGAAGGGGCGTGCTCTGAGCGCGTCTGAACAGGTTTCTTTATGAGCATGCTTGTATATTGATGCACACGTCGCTATGTACACAGACTAACTAATTTATATAATGTAAATGAGTATTCTTATTTCAAGCAAACGTATACAGCTAGAACATGCTAGTAACATTTTTATCTAAGGATAAGTAAGTACCCGAATGACAAAACAAAAATAGTACCTACTTGTTATTTCACTCGGAAATTAATTTATTTAACTGGCAATATTGCAGAACTGAAATATCTGAACTGTCTGGCGTTTTCCCTTTTCGATTTTGCAGAATTTGTGATCAAAACCATCTCTAGACTTAAATGTGAGTATTTAATCAAAATATGATAATTCAAATTTATTTAATACTATTTTATGCGCTGGGAAATTGTACACCCCACGCCGGCCCAGCGAAAAAGATGATGATTTATTACATAACAAACTGTCACACAGACCGGATTATCTGAAAACTTGCAGTAATTCTGGCGTATTTCAAGCTATTAGTATTTTTGATGAGTGACAGAGGTAAACTGAATGTTAATTTCACTGTTTCTTTTTTGGTTATAATTATAAAACTATGGTTTTCGCACTGTCTGATAAAACGTATTTATTGTCAGATGACGGACAAAGTAGCCAGAATCGCGCGGCCACCTCAGATGCGCCGTTTCCTGGAGAGTCAGATTAAGAGGAACTTTGTTATCGGCAGCATTATTGCTGTCGCTGCCGCCGTCGGCTTCAAGCTCATGGTTGCGGACCCCCGCAAAGCTGCCTATGCTGAATTTTACAGGTAAACAGATTACACTCTGGTCCCTATTCAGCCTCTGCCAGATGTCGATTGTTTTTCCTATTATTCAATACACTTAATTTGTAAGGTACCTAATGTATATTTATCATCGTATGTTTTATCGTAATATACATTTCATTGTAAACATATTACACATTCTTTGTTTACAAATTGAGATTTGCACCCCTCTTATGAATTTAATTATATAAAACTTTTCGAAATATGAGTAATGTGATTATTAATCGTGGATAGAATGGTGAAATTTGAAGTGTATAAAGTGATCACTTAAACCTGCCAGCGATGTCGTAAGCCGTGTAAATACCTAGACTTCCATATTCTCATCTCAATACACTTCTACATCCATATCGAATTATCAATGAAGGTTTATTTTACGAGCAATTGAAAAAATGTCAAATGGCAATTTTATAACTTGTTCTACAAGTGCAAGGTTCAAGGTCCATGAGCACATGCGAGGTTGGGAAGCTGGAGTTCCTGTTGGATGAAAACTATTATATTGGCACCAAGACACTGCACTATCTCAATTGTAAATTACATAAAAATAAAGTGACCAGTCTTACTTTTGAGGTGGTTAGGCCAGTATAGAATATAAGAACGTTGATGGTGACACTATAAATGTAACCCGAACCGCAGGTTACATTTACTACTGCTACACTAGGAGGCAGATATCACCACACCCGGGGACACTTATCCTCCTACAGTTATAAACCCATAATGAATTCTGCCCGAAGCGTGAGACCTTTTCTAGAGCCCATGAACACTCGCATGCCAATCCTCCTGCATACTTATCTATGATAGATATAACAATAATGGGCAATTTATGTAAAAATCATCTCAAAGTTGCTTTACAAGATATTTATGTGATGCGATATCTACATGTAAAAGTGAAATTTTCAATTTAGTTAGGTTACTATGGGACTTATCCCTAATCTCTTAAGGTGGGACCTGCGATGGTAAAGGCCCACCGAAATTCGTATAAGGATAACATTTCGGCTCCGATAGTCTACCATTGTTGATCTCGGCTTCACTGTCAGTTGACAAATTTTTCATTCCTATTGCCGAGAATTGTTTTGCAACTTTCGTTCTGATAAACATAACCTCATTCCATTATAAACATTGCTCATTTACTTACGGCTCGCATATCTCTTGGCTGAAACATGTCTCATCTCAATTTCCATTAGTACAGTTGAGAAATCTGATGTATACTGTGCACAGAAACATAGAAGACCTAAATTGGTATGATTTTAAATACAGGTTAGGTGTTTTATGTTTTCAGTCGACGACTACGCTCTCTACAGAGCAAAATAACCCAATCGGACTTGGTTATTTAGATAAATGGCTTTTGGATAGTGTAATCCATCAGCAGACTAAGTATTTGATTTGTTGTGTTTTTGTATTGCAGAACATACGACGCGGAAGCTTCCTTCGAGAGGATGAGGAAGAAGGGGCTCTTCAAGTCGTGTCCGGCTGACTAAGAAGTGCGCGCTGTTTGTTATTAAGTCCTCACTTTATGTCTGTAGAACTGTTCTAGACCAGAGTGTCGCCATTACGCGACTAACAGTGTGTACGTTGTAAAGTGCAATAAATGTTTGGTTAATATGTCTCCTTGTTTCATTACCCTCCACGGCGGGGGTCGGGGGGGAGGGAGAAATAAAAGGGCCGGTGTAACACAATAGTAAGGTATCATCTATTCAACAATATAGATCTTATAGATTAGCTATTATAACCTGTCTACAAATTATCCATTATACATTATCATGATACTAAAATACAAAGGTGTGTGTGGCTCGTTACATTCTACAGTTTTATGTCCCTAAAGCTGTTAAACTCTTTCTCAATAATAGAATTTCTTAAGTCTAATATATGCAGTTACCTCAATATGAATATTACACTATGTAGATTAACCTAAGTATTACTGAGGGAGCAAACGGTGTGGCGTGTCGCGGGATGTCCGGTCCTTGCAGTCTCCGCACACCGGCCGCAGAGTAGGTAGCTATCCTATATTACGTGAACACTGTTTCTTCATCACATTGTCCTGTCCCACTATTCTACGTTAAGGCGGACTTACTCTCTAGAGGACAGGTGTCTCGCGAGGAGGGGACGCGGCCCGAGTGCGGGCGCACACTCGCACCGCCCGCACTCCACGGACCTTACGTCCGTTTGCATTAAAATCTATTTACAAAAAGTTATATTCCGCCGGTGGCATTTGATGCCAACGGCGAACTCTGCAGTTAAAATATTTATTTATTATAATGTCCAATGTATTTTTTCTAATAAACGCTAGATTAAAATTATCAATAATAATAAAAAAACAACAAAGGGAGGATTTTGGCCGCTCCCCATCCATGTACAAGTATCGGGCGCTCTTCCGAGGCCCGAGCTTATTTACAATTATATAGAAATTCACAATTTACAAAGTTCATATTTAAAAATAAACTCGGCGTACAAAATATATATATATATGTTTGTTAATATATATATGTTCTCCTTATGTACAATAAGTTGGTTGCTCACTATGTACAGTATACACACGCAGTCACACACATACACACACACACACGCACACTAGTAGTCGTCCCCCTGCAGTAAGGCCACGAGGCCCCCCTCGGGAGGGGGGGAGGAGGGGGGGGCGCGCCGTCACTTGCCCTCGCGGGACGCGCGGCGTCTCCGACCGCTCCACGGCGCCTCCACCGCTAGAACAAGAGCACCACCATTAGCTCTCAACATTAGCGACAACGCCGGCGCTCGTAAGTCCAATATCGTGTAGTGCAGTGTGGTGTGTGGGGTAGTGTGGGGATGTGGGACGGGGCATGCAGTGTGACGTGAGAGGTGAGTAGGGGTGGTAGTAGTAATAATAAAGTGGAGTTACAGTTCAGTCCTCACCTGCGCTGCGCGTCTTCCTGCGTTGGTCCGCGTCATCCCCCGGGGTGCCGGCGGGGGCGGGCCGAGGGGGGCGCGTGCCGGACTGCCGCACGGAGCGCCGCGTGCCCACCGGCCCCTTGCCCCCCTCTTCCCCCTTGCCGGCCTCCTTCTTGCCGCTCCCCGCGCCGCCCGCCCCGCTGTTAGCCTCCGTCTTGCCACCTTTACTTTTCACTTTCCCCGCGACAGCTATTAAGGGTTCGTCACTATCGGAGTCAGACTCTAACTGTTCCGTCCCGTCGCCGCCCTTTCCTTGCGCTTTGGGAGTTTTACCTTTATCCGTAGCTATACTTTTGCCTTCTGAAGTGGCTTTTTTGTTAATATCATTACATTCTGGCTTCACGACGGGATTCTGTTCGCCGGTGGAAGTTTTCATATCTAAATTGTCCAACTTCTTGACTTTGGTTTTACCCTGCGAAGGGGCGTCCTCGCAACTGAGGCCGGAGTGGTTGGAGCTCTCCGACTCTTGGCGCTTTCTCTTGGCGGGCGCGGGCGGCGCGCCCTTGGCTGCCACCTTGGGACTCATCTTGTCCACGGAGCCGCTGCGCAGGTTGGTCCGGCCGAAGTGGGCGGGCGAGTTGGCCCTCGAGTCGGGCTTGAGCAGGTTGGGGCTGTGCTTGGGTGTGCGCAGCTGCGCAGTGCGCCCGTCGGCCGGGCTGCTGAGCTTGCTGCTGGAGCGCGTGCGCACCGAGCTCTTGCAGCCGCCCTTCTCCGAGGCGGCTGGCGACGGCGAGCCCGCGCTTTGCTTCTCCAGGAACTCGCCAGGGATCTCGATGAGCAGCTGTTCCAGCAGGTTCTTGTCGGGGAAATCGCACTTCTCGAGGCGCGCGGGAGGCGGCGCGCTCGCCTCCGCGCCGCCGCGCACCTCCTCGTGCTCCGACAGCTCCGCGTCGCGCACCTTGTCCGGGTTGGAGTAGGTGTAGAGCGCAGGGCCCACGCGCAGCGGCAGCGGCTCGTACTCCTCCTCCTTGGGCCGCGCCGGCGCCTCCTCCAGGGCCGCCACCAGGCTCTTGTTCTCGTTGACGTCCTTGCTGACCACGAGGTGCTTCTCGCTGCCTGCCAGAATGCGCTCCAGCGTCTGCTCCGACTTGATGCGGTCCGCGCCATAGTCCCCGTTGATGCGGTCCGAGCGCAGCCCCTCAATCTTGGCCAGCTCCGCCTCGATGTCGCCCATCTCGTCCAGCTCCGCCAGGTGGTCGTACTGGTAGGCCGTCTTGGCGCTAAACACGTCCAGCTTGAGCTCGGCGTGCGAGGACAGGTCCTCCATGAGCGCGCGGCGCGGGTCGGCGTCGGGCGCCGCGGCCGCCTCGCGCTTGCCGCGCTCCGCGGGCGACTGCCCCGCCTGGTTGGGCGACTTCTCCGAGAGCGCGTCCATGGACTCGATGCCCGAGTCCTCGCCCTGCGCCTGCGCGCCGCCCTCTTCCGCCAGCCGCTCCTTCATGGCGGCTGACATCTTGAAGGGGTCGGGCTCCTCGCGGAACTTGTCTCCGGCCGAGTCCTCCAGCAGCTTCTGCTTGAACTTGGCCTCCATCTCGGCGATGTTGCCCTGCGGCAGCGTGAGCTTCTCCCGCTCGGCCAGCATCTTGGAGTAGGACTTGGTGCGGTCCTTGCGGGGCTTGGGGGGGCCGCCGCGCTGCGGGGAGGCGGGCGCGGCGGGACAGGGCGCGGGCGCGCAGGCCGCGGCGCCTACCGCAGCGCTCAGCAAGGTGCCCTTGTTGGTGGAGCCCAGCGTGGCGGAGGGCGGCGCCTCGCGGGACACGGGAGGGGGCGTGGGCGGGGACGCTTCTCCGGCCGTGTGAGATTCACCTGAAACGCCAGTACAGCTTTGTAGTTGATATAACCCTAAATATCTCAATATAGTGCAAAAAACCAGTAACTAAGTATAGTGTTTTTTTTAGAGGTTTGGTTTTTCAACTGGCAAAATTGTTTCTACAGACTGTCAATTTGACAGTTGATTTGTAGTTAGTACGTTTTGCCATTTCACCATGAAAACACTGAATGACCATTATGTGCGTCATAGGTTTGGTGAATGGGAAAACAATATTCTGCTTGATCCTCTTTTTCAACCCAAAATTTTGGTTAAATGGCTATAATGATTAAAATTCACTGTTTGGTGTGCTTTATGAGCAGGTGGAATCATTGGCCCATATTTTATTAAAGACGATGCTGGCCAGAATGTTACGGTCAATGCAGAGCGCTACAGAACCATGATTACTGACTTCTTCCTAGGTATGAGGTAACTGAGGTCAGTTGATTGGTATTGATGTGACAGAGCTGTGGTTTCAACAAGATGGCACAACATGCCACACCGGGTGCCACCATCAATTTACTGTGGGAAATTTTAATTTGTATACCTCATGTCAATAATGAGGATTGCGAGATAGTATTTTTGTAGAATTTCATTCGGTTCACTAGGTATTAATATGGTCGTGCCCAGCAGGCCGTGTGTACGACTGTAACTTTGATAATACATATTGGTAAATTGTAATATTTTAGTATTTCTTGATCTTCCTAATAGATGTCTGTATGTATTCTAAAAAAAATACTGCAATTGGATTTGATATTCGCTTCCGGACAAGCTCAAACGAGAGCGCGTTGATGCGCTCGTGGCAGCGAACCGGTTAATGCCGTACTTATAAATGAAATATTTTAAAGATAAGATTTAAAAAAAATATGTATTGCGAAATCATATACCAAATGGCAGGACATCATATACCAAAACCATCTTAAAAACAGGCCACAAAAGGCGTACGTAGACGAGAAGAAATGGGTGCATATCTACATGTTTTACATTGGGGGTACAAGTTTAATTCTGCACTTTTCTGAAGAAAGAAGACTTTTTTTGTTGTTTATAAAATAAATTAAACTCCATTTGAAGAGCAACCTTCGCCACATCTTTCAGGCTTGGTTTTATAGATCTGGTCCAGTTACTCAGGCAATTTTGATACTTCCGAAAGAAATGAACCATGTTTCAGAAAATGTTGCCTACATTGATCAAAACAAATGAAATCTGCGCAAAATCTAGTGAATGCGGCAGGTGGGGCTAACTTCCCAGCTCCGCTCTTCCAAGTATTCTATCAAGTAGGCTATCCACGCTGTATTTTATCAGGGAATAGCAACTCACCGTCGGTCTGGCTGAGCTTCCTCTTCTTCTCGGCCTGCAGGATGCCGTTGGTGTCGGCGGCGGCGCGCTTGAGGCCCGCGCTGGCGCTGCGGCGCGCGGCCTTCTCCCGGTACCCGTCCAGCTGGTATTTGTCCTTGGCCTTGCTGGGGGCATGCGCGCTCAGGTACAGCGCCTTGAGCGCGCCCAGGCGCGGCTTGGCGCCCTCCTCACCCGCGCCCTCCTCCAGCGCCTTCTTCTTGTCCTTCTTGGACAGCTTGATGACGGCCGAGTTGCGCCCGCGCAGGCTGATGTGCAGCGGCGGCACGCGCAGCTCCGTGCCCTCGCCTCCGCCCCCCGCCACTCCCTTCTTCGCGCCTTGCGCGTTCACGAAGCTCACGTCCGCCTTGTACACGGGAGCGACGATAGGTTCCGATTTTTCTAATTTTAGCCTTAATTTAATTTTTTCTTTTTCTATGTTAGTGGGGGGCGCCGGGTCCGGGGGAGGCTTGTCTCTCACAGGGGGCACCTTGTCGCGCTGCTCCTTGAGTTTGCCGGCGGGGCGCTCCTTCTTGGACACCTTGGGGCGGGGGTTGGCGCGAGCGGCGTCGTCGGGTTCGCTGCCCTCCGAGTCCGCCTTCTTGCCGAAGTCAGCGGAGCCGGAGGTCTCGTCATCGGAGAAGAAAGGGTCGGGCTTGTCGTGGTCGAGGCCGACCCGGTCGAAGTACGGGTCCGGTGGCCGCTCCTCCTCCGCCTCGCTCTCCTCCGACTCGGTCGGCAGCGGCTCCATGTCCCCCGTGAGTGAGTTGACCAGGAACTCGCGCCGCGCGCCGCGGCTCGTGAGCTGCTGGCCGGCGGGCGCGGGCGCAGGGGACGGGGCGGGGGCGGGCGCGGCGGCGGGGGCGGGCGCGGCCAGCACGCAGTCCACCAGGTCCAGGCCGAGGTCAGCGGCGCTCAGGCTGGGCAGCAGCTGGTCTAGGTCGCACGGGTCTGGCGGGCTGGCGGGCAGGAAGGGCTCGGCCGCGCCCGCCTGCGCCGCCCGCTGGCGCGCGTTGTACTGCTGCTGGTAGCGCTGGAACTCCTGCACGCTGGACTGCGTCTCCCGGTCCATGCTGCTGGCGGTGGGCAGCAGCGCACGCAGCGTGTAGGGTGGCGCGGGCTCCGCGGCCGGCTGCTCCGTCTGCAGCAGGTTGACCAGGAGCGGGCTGGACATGGCGACGGCGGGCGGCCGCGCCGGGCGGACCGGGTAGGGCGGCGGCGGCGGGAGGGGCAGCGGGGCGGGCAGCGGCGCGGCGGGGAGGGCGGCGGGTGGCGCCAGCCCCAGCGTGTTCTCCTTGCGGTGGATAACTCGCGCCTGCGTCATGCTGCCGAAGGGGAACTCGTGACGGTCAGGAGTAGACGCGGGCGCCGGCACCAGCGGCAGCATGCCGTCCATGGGGCAGACGGTGTTGGGGAAGGGCGCCGGGACGGGCGGGAGCGCATGCGCGGCGGCCTCCGTCGGGGGCGCCTCGGCAGCGGGCCGGCCCGGGCCGCCGGCGCCCGTCGCGCCGCCCAGGCCGCTGGTGGAGGGTCCGGCGATGGCATCTGCAAGGAAGACGAGGGGTTAGCGCGCGCCACTAGAGTGCGGGTAGAGAGGGGAGCTCGGTAGCTCAGTACGGAGGTAGTACCTTGTGGCTGCAGGCGCAGGGAGAGCGCTCGGTCCCCGTCCAGCTGCACGGAGAGCACGCCGAGGGCGCGCAGCTGGGGGGCGCCCGCCGCAGCCAGCTCGCGCAGGCGCTGCGCCGCCGCCAGCGGCACCGACAGCGTCACCCGCACCGAGTTCCACGGCTCCACCTGCGGCAGAGAGAGCGGTGAGTGGTGGACGGGTGGGGGGGTTTGGGAGGGGAGTCGGCGCGGAGAGGGCGTCACCTTGTCCAGCGCGAGGGCGGCAGCGGCCGAGAGGCGGCGCAGGCGCCGCAGCAGCAGGCGCAAGCGCGCGGGGAAGTCGGGGGCGCGCAGGTCTCCCTCGCACGTCACCACCACCACGCACGCACGGCCGCCGCGCCCCATCTGTCCTCCAGACATATCCTGCAACACACCAGACTATACATAAAATGGCCGTTCCAACATATTGTTTAGTTTCAATAACTATATCAGAACAAATGCGGAAGCAGGAACATGACTGGAGTGGCGGACTATCTGACTGACTAGTCGGTAAAGTGGGGTAGTGGATAGTGAGATGGACACTACGTAAGTAAAATAGGATTAGTAGTTTAGAATGAGAAGTTTATAAAAATGTTAACATATTACTGCAATCTCTACAATGCGAATATATGTACTATTCAATCAATCTTTGAGGAACTTAAATTAGGAGCATACAACATAAAAGGTAGTACAGGTATGCAACCAGAGTTGTTCTCTTCTTTTCTCGTTTATATTCCATTCCTAAATGGAAGAATCTAGGGCGCAGTACTGATCACCTTATATCAATAATTAATAATAAAATTAGCACCTTGTCGATCCAAAGCGGTGCCCTGTGCACCATCTAAGTACAGATAGGGTATGGTAGGGTAGGGAAAGTCCACATGAATACAGGTTTTCCACTTCAAATTGGACATTTTACAAACCAAAAGTTTTCAGATAATATTTTCAATACTACAATACTTTGAATCATGAGTACTATTTTGAATATTTTGTTAAATTGGACGACGTAATGTATTTTATAACATCTTATTAGTAAAATGAAGTAGATCCTCATCCCCGCAGAACCCGAGTATTTATTACATTCTAGAAAACAAACATATTTATCAAGAATTATTGTTTACTGTGTCTACTTGTTCAAAAATACTGTAGGGTGCTGTCCACATTTTTTATACGTTATTTGAACTTCTTGTACGGAATATACAAGGTCTGTTCAAAAGAAAAGGTGAATTTTGAATTTTCGCAGGCGGTGTACATTCGATTATCGATTTTATTTCCGTTATGTCGGTACATATATGTTTATCATATGGTAGCATTAACAGCCATTTTGGATTGTCACGTTTTTGTGTGTTCTTTGATTTTTGAATTTTGAAAAAAATGGATCGAAGAATATGTATTAAATTTTGCATTAAAAATGGAATAAAGCGCTCCAACGCATTAAAATGTTGGCGAGTCTACTTTGTCTCAAAAAGGTGTTTATAAGTGGTACAAGCGCTTTACAGAAGGCCGAGAAGATGTTGATGACAATGAGCGTCCTGGAGTTGCAACCACGTCAACAAACGAAGAAAACATGGAAACAGTGAAGAAAATGGTTTTGGAAAATCAGTGAAGTTGCAGAGGATGTTGGCATATCAATCTCGGATGTTTTGGGCATGAAACGTGTGGCAGCGAAGTTTGTTCCGAATTTGCTATCAACACCGTAATCATGCCTCAATGCGGTGGGCATTCATCAGATTTGGCTCCCTGCGACTTTTTCCTATTCCTGAAACTGAAGAGACCAATGAAAGGAAAGCGTTTTGCCACAATTAATGAGATAAAGTCAGAATCCAAGAACGACCTGATGGCCATATCGAAAAGCGAATTCCAGAAGGGCTTCGAGGAATGGAAAAAGCGCTGGCATAAGTGCATTATATCTGAAGGGGATTACTTTGAATGGGAGAAAACAGATATTGATGAATAAATAAATACTTTTCAAAAAAATTCGAAATTCACCTTTTCTTTTAAACAAACCTCGAATATACATTGGTAGGCTTATTGCCAAGAAGCAATATCTTCCAACCGAGCAAAAATAGACTAACGATTGCAGACTGCTGTTTGTAATCAGAGGAGAGGTTAGAGGAAACTGGAGAAGAATGATATGATGGACAGTTAGGGTGCATTTTTCATGTGGAGAGGTGTTATAGTGGTCCATAGGCCACTAGTGAATGATGCACTATGGCGAGGGATGGAAGCGGGTACCTCCATTTGAAAGGTACACAAAGTTTTCAACAAGATATTTAGGTGCATCGGGGTTGTGAAGAATATTACAAAGGAGATTGTTGCGCTGATTGAAACAACTTTAGTACGAGAATGTGATAAATGGTCATATTTTTTGGATTAAAAGTGAATGCTACCATGTTGTAGACTCCAGACGTTCAATAAGTTGGACGTTGGCATCAATACTATAAACATTAGCGCAGGATATGGAGGATATAAGGATTGATCAGGGCACAATTATTATCCGTAGTCTGTTTAAAGAAAGTAGAGCGCGCTAAAATCTATTTCCAACTTCAGTCATCTGTTGGAGATTAGGAAAAGATTCGCTCGCAATATTTATAGATGGTCGACGTACAGGTGATAGGAACAGTTTAATTTAAGCGGAGATTGAATGCTGCCCCGAAGAACTTGTACTCGACTCGCTATTACGACACATTGACATCTCCCGTTTGAGAATGCAGAGAACCAATATGAAGAGAGCGGAGTCTCGCAAGAAGGACATCGAGGAGAAGGAGAATTGAGTGGGTGAAAGTTGTGGCGTTAGCAGGTAAGATGGATTCAACGATAACAGGGGGCATATTGATTCCATCGGAATCATCGGAGATTAACTTAGAGAGGAGTACTTTGTTAATTATCATTTCAGTGACGGAAATAAAAAAAAATTGTTGTTTCGAGTATAGTGTGATCATCCATTTGCTGGCTTTTTTCCATTCCTGACCAATATAAGAAGGAAAAAATATCACAATACGAAATGGCTCTGGCATTTGACCTTGTTCAAAAAATTGCTTTAATAATTAGGCACAGCAGATGCGCATTTTGTTTTATTAATACCTTTATTACATTATAATTTGCAGAAAATTGTGGTGTCAAAATACAAATATGATATTTGCAACAACAAAAAATGCACGTACAATGCAAATACACGTAACAATACGTAGAGTTTCGAAAGTCATCCTCTCCTTTTTTCTGGAAATGTAACGTTTGCATTCCCTGTAAAATCCTATTCATGTTTTTCAGTACAATGTTATGTAAAATAATGATTACAGATGGGAATTAGTAATCTGCAAATAATTGTTTTCTACAAACAGTTTCTGATATAATTACTTACTATGTAGCGGGTGTGTCTCATACCCCAATGATGCATAGGGCACTGCATCATATAAACGCAGTTTTATCTTGATATTTAACACATGAAAGCAAGGTGATCAGCCCTCCGCTTCAGGGACCAGCCCGGGTTAATATCGAATAAATATGAAGTGATAAATTGCTTATATTTATTTGCCCCGACAGGGAATCGAACCCGGGACCTACGGAGGTGGACACATGCACAAATATGTACATGATGTATATCTGTTTATTATCTGTCCTGCAAAGTTGACTCAATAATTTCCACATCTGAATAAATCATGGCCGTTTAGACCAGGGCTGTCCAAACCGGATACAACCTCGGGCCAATTCAAATAACTAAATAGATCGGAGGGCCGCAGAAGCATATACTTTAACTTATAAAAAATAAAATAAAATACAAGGATGCCATTGTATGCAAATTGTCAACACACAAATTTACAGTTGGTGGATTCCCTTAACACATTTCGGACGGGTGGTTTTTACAGGCGTGGATCGCTGGCGACGGGATTTGAGAATTGTGTGCACATAGTTAGACCTTAGCAAAGAGTACACATTATTCATATAAGACTCCAAGTGGGGTGCATGAGATGTGAACGGGGGTCCATTTAGATATCGCGTACAGATTGTCTGTGCATAGTACTTATATTAGGCATCGAGAATACTTAATATACGACGAGTACCTATCTGCTAGGCATTGTGTAACGTCAGCAGCAAGGCATCGTATCATTATGTATTCTTCACTTGGGCCGCCAGTCCCCGCGTTTTCCTCTATTCCATACCATAACTATTGCCTATTTCTACACGAGTTCTCTGATTTTCTGACCTTTCTAACCTCTTGCGCAATATTATCTATTGTCATTTAACTCGGGTGAAAGTGACATTTTAACCCCTCCTGATCCTCGTTCAACCGAAGAGCACTAAAACTTATTAACTTGTTTCGAGATGGCGCTAGTTATTGTTGCGAGAAATTCACGTATTCCAGATAATGTTATCGCATATTTTAGTGTTCCAATTTAAAAGGAAAAATCACAAACAGTAGATTAGCAGAACTGCAGCGTGAACTGGGTGCTTTTTAATAAATTATTTAGAAACAAATTGGGCTCCAATTCTACAGATTTATGTGTATTTTAACATGAACAATTTGAACATTAGCCTAGTTGAAATATTACGGTGCTACCTTCATTGTAATCCCTCAAACGCAAGGCAGAGGGGAGCCTACTGTACTATAGGGATGCACTGCCGTACTATATCTTCATTCAAAGTCACTCGTTCAATATTTCCCGCTTGCAATTGTACTATTGTTTGGTTTATGTCATAAATCACTAATCTTCTATTTTGGGTTTAAAGGATTCCATGACAAACCTAACAATGATTATTTGGTATATTTACAGTTACTTCTTCTCCGTCTTATTCCTCATTACTGAGGTTTGCGACCCTTGCGGAAGCGATGACTCTTCTCCAGTTATCCCTTGACTGCGCCGCACGTAGCGCTCCGAGTCCGTCAGGGAAGTATTACAAATTGTGCTAAGCAGGAGAAAGAGCTACATCCGATCTCCCTCGGAAAACACTCCTTGTATTCGATTTTCGGAATAGCTAAGAGCGGATTTTTTTCTGTTTCGTAAGTCACGGAATTATCTTTACTTAGCAGGATTTCTCTAACCCGGTGGGACCGTGTGGAGGCTGACAACACTAAAAAATGGACCCGTTTTCTTCTCATCGCATTATGCGATAGTTATAAAACTTTTTCGTAATAGTCTTTATTCGCTGACTTTTTGGAGCGTATTAATGGCGAATAACCACTTCCGGGTCCAAAAATAGTTGTTGTTTTTCATTGCCGGCCAAGATCGGTCTTTTCCGTAACAGATTGTCCACATTGTCTCGAGTGCCTTCCGGCTGACCATTCCGGGGATACTCGACAGTATACCATCGGCAACTGAAGAGTCCGAGGATCACGCTGTCCAGCGCCGGCACTCCCTTCTAAATGATTAATTTCCCTTTATAAAACATAACTTCCAAGATTACAGCGCTCGTGTCCATACTAACCTCCTTCATATTTATATATCATTTGAGATGGCTAATGGAAAAATTGAAATATACTTATTGGCTTAATTTGACACATTGTTGATCTAGACTAGAAAATGAAAATTTGCGACATTTGTCATTGACAGATTCCCCGTGCGAGACTAGCGAGTGTCGCGGGTCGGGG